>NC_087478.1:44336018-44639048 GCF_036417665.1 Passer domesticus | reverse complement strand
AGCATTAGTTACATAAGTAGGTGATCATTTAGTCTTAAGGAGGTTACAAAAGGAAACGGTTCACAAGAGGCTGTAGGTGGCATAACAAATGCAGAGTGGTACACCTACCACAGGTAAATTATGAGCACCAGACAAGTCAAATAACTGCCCTGGAGGGCTTTTCAGTCATACCCTGGCTCTGGAGGGGCCTGAACCATGGTCTTGGGGAATTTATATGACTTTCCTGCATCTCTTATTATTGTACTTACATAAACATACAAATTACTGACAAGATTTTGTTATGCAGTATGCAAGTCAAACTTCTAATGTATCAGGCAGATTAAGTTTTGCTTGCATACTTCTCTGTTAGCCAGTGTTTTCTGGTAATTCTGAGCCTTTTCTGATATATTACAGTTGAAATACATAATTACTCTTAATATTAGCTGAGGTAGCATGCATTGAATGGAAGATCAGACTCATAAATCCAATAACAATAAAAGAGCTGTGAAATTGTGTAGTAATAAAAATGTATAATTTCAGTAGTTTTATAATTTCCAATTTATTGATTTCACCATTCATCATGCTTTTGCATATTTCAGTTTTTGTCTGTACCGGAAATCAAATATTTCCTATATTTTATTGGAAATAAACCATTGATTTCTTTTTATATCACTCCTTTGATTACACCAGCATTATGTAAGAAAAGCCTCTCTTGAAAGATTTAAATGAGTGTTTTAAAAGCTCTTTTTCATCCCAGCCAAAATATTAAAGGGAAAATTAAACTTAAAAAGTATATAGGAAAATGAGAGGAGAAATACCTGCTATACTAAGAGAAAAAATCAGATTATTCCAAACTTAGTATGTTGTATTCTTCCTTAATATGACAGAACAGCTTTACCTTTATTACAGCATTTTACATACTAAACTAGAGTTTAAAATCTTATTAACTGAAATGTTTCAGATAGGTTAGCTGCTTTACATTGAAGAAATCTAATAGTTCAATGCAGTAAAAATCAGTTAAGACATATTTCTTATTCATTCTGTACTATATTCCTGCTTTTGTTTTTTCTGGAAGCACAGTCTGACCTGCATTTATTCATTCTGTTGCCTAAGCAACAACCATCACACTCCTATTAAGTATGATTTAGTAGTACAGGTCTTACTAGCTGTTCAGAACAGAAGAGGAAATATCACAATGTTATAATTAATGTCCATAGAATAATGTACATCTGAGAGCAAATATATCCCACATATACTATTCTCAACGGTAAAATTCTATTAATTAAATTAGCATTTTAATAAAAAGGTGGTTTTCTGATAAAAATATTTCATGGTTAATAATTCATTAGATCATGGAAATTAACTCCTTGTGTTTAGTCTCCCTTGGGCAGTAGGAAAGTTATTCACTAGACTGTGGTTAGAATTACGAAGATTTGTTTATCTTACCTGAAATCTGTGTACTTTATATGAAGAAACAGCTGGATTCCTATTAACTTTACAGTATAAATATTTTTCAGTATTTTATCAATATATATGTTTTTAAAATGCATCAAAACATAGCATTAAAAAAATTAGTGGTTTTTCATGAAATATTTTAATTCTACTTACAGCATGTTTGCACCCATAGCAAGTGCAGCTCCTACCCACTGTTAGGGTCATGCAGGAATGTAATTTCCATAATTTTTAGTAGGCCCGAGGCAGATTCAGTCCCAAGTCTTGGTTCCCATGTGCCTGAATATGTGTATGGATACACAATCATCATTAACTTTGATAATTTGTTGTGTAATAGGCTGCAGTATCCTTCAGATGTAGAAATTTGTAGTGACTTTGTGCAGATACTCTGTATTTGAAGATGCAGATGATACTGCAGTTTCATAATGTGAAGGCTGCTTTGCAGCTAAACCAATTCCAAAGTGCGAGAAAACAATTAAATCAGGCATAAATCACAGTATATGAATTAGATGTACACAATAACAAAACTTATGCATCTTTTTGATGCATAGGTGCAATAGATATCCCTGGGACAAACTATAATTTTATGCAGACTTGCCGGCCTACATCACTTAGTATGCTGAGGAAAAAAAAAAAAAAGTTGACTTGCAGAGAAACAGATGTAAATGTATAAATGTGTGAGGTCAGTAAAAGCTCTCATGCAGTTTTCTACAACTGTGCAACTTCATCCAAGACTCCAGTCTGGATTCACAGAGATAAAAACAGTTCAATCAAATCACTGCCCAGTGGGGACTAGTTCTGGTTAAGGACTGTATATGAGGACTATCTATTTGTAGGTGGTCATAATCATTTAAGATATTCTGAAGTTTTATTGCTTATTATTGCAGTTTGATGAAAGAAAGGTCTCTTAAACAGATTGATAAAACACACTATGACAGAAACATGGACCAGCCTTCAAAGTGAGTTAACAGAAAAATATGAAGCATTTTATTGTACTTTTGGCATTCTAAAATATTGTTCACTATCAACAGTTAATATTTGCATTACACTCTAATCTTTCATAGCTGCTTTTAAATGACATGCGTCTCCACAGCTCCAAGTACTTATGTATCTTGCATTGCCTTATGGTCTAAGTTTCGCATAAGTGGTTTGGGTTGTTTTTTTTTAATTCTCTCTTTTCCACTGTTGGGAAGCTGAGACATAGAGTCACTGCAGGGTGGGTTTTAAAACTCATACATTTGATACAAAAGGCACTAATTCTCAACATGCCTGCTGACATAATGTTTAACAGATCAAGTCAGTTGCTTAAATGTAGGTGTCTAATACCAACTGAAATACCATATGGAGCCCAGGAGATCTAGGCAAGGTTGGCAAATGTTGCTGAGGATCAGAGACAAGCAGGCCCTTCATGATTATCAAGTTCAGGCGTGATATCACCAAGCTCCTCAGACGGCTGTTGGGTCCTGATGCCTTGGCAGCTGGAATGAATCTTAAATTACACAGAGTTTGTGACATGTCTAGAAATTGAACATAGATGTCTTGAGTTTCCACTTATTTGCATATGCATTTCTTTACCTTCTAATAATTTTCTGTATTTGTATTCATCCTGTGAACTTACCTGCAAAAGTATTTACCAGGTTTCTCACTGCTAGACATGGTCTACCTTCTCAATTCCCCTTAGCTGACTGCTTGGGATGGAGCTTTGAGTTAAGTTTTGGCTTTTCTTTCTCCCTTCCTGTCTCTTTCTTTCTTTGTTCTCTTTTTTTAATTTTTTCACTAGTTCTGGAGGTTGATTAGCTGAAGGTTATCTGAAGACTCTTAGGTGACATTCCTGGGAATTCCTCCTCTGGAATACACAGCAGTTCTTCTTGCCTTAATCTCTTTTGAGGATCTTAAACTTTGTATCTTAAACTCTGTCTAGAAGACAGAAGCAATTTTATTTCCTTAGAGGGAAATGCACCTAAAAGAAAATCTCTATGTACATTAGCTCCAAGTCCTGCATTTTTGGAGACCACCAGATCTTTTCAGCAAAAAATATCTAGAGCAGGGATTGATGATTTAGGCATTAGATGAAAGCCAGAAAATAGTCCATCAGTCTGCCAACACCTTTCTTAAATTGACCATGTTTCTGGTGATGAAAAAGGCCAATTTTAGAGAAGGTTTCCAGTCTTTAGTGATCTTGGTGACTTGCAGAAACCAACTCCTAACAAGCTAGTCAAGCTCTGCATCATCCAGGCTATCATCCACCTCTCCAGGCCCATAATGACTACTGCTGGGACTCATTGGGATACTCATGCATCATCTTGACCCTATGAAGATTTAGAGGACATTGTCTGTGTGTAGTTTACCCAGAAATTAGGAACTGCTTAAGGCAACCTTAAAACTTGCTGTTGATAAGTTGGTGATATATGGCAAGCCATACTTTTAGCAGAGTCCCACTGATGCTGGAATAAGCTGTGGTTTAAGATTTACTACACATCTAATAAAATCTTAGAATGTATTCCTGGAACCACAAGTTTTTGTCCCCTTATCAAGGCCTCACCGTCATACCCAGGACTTGCTTTTAGTTTCATGGCAGACCTACAGAACTTAACACTAGAAATGTGGAGCTCCTCTCAGTATCAGTGTAGCATTGGGTTTTTTCACATTAGTAAAGTGACTGTGTCATTCTGGTGTCTTCTGAGTCTTCCTTTCCTTCACCCCAGTAATCTTTGCACCTGTAGGTCCTCAAGCAGGCCACCTTTCCCCTTAGTTCAAAGAGAATGAGGCAGACTTAAAGTTCAAATATAGACAATTGTGTGTCTATTTACACATCAGTAAATGTTTAGGACTCAGTTCAGTTGCCCTCATATTGAAATTGAGATGTCTGGGACATCTGTGTAGGCTTGGACTTTATGGTACAGGATCTATAAAATAGCAATACCTGTCTGGAGTTTCAATCAGATTCCAGGCAATGTACATTTGCAGCACCTCAGATGACTAAATTCATTTCTCTGGGTGACTAAGTGAAGCACCTAATCAGACATTAAAGCCAATGGAGCACAGAATGCAATTTAGCTGGGTGGCTGAATAACCATTAGGGTAGTTTTTTGAGGATAAATTAAAGTAGATTCATCAGATCAGCTGAACCACTGTCTAAGCTCTATTGATGGTTTTGTACTAGATCTCCTTAAGCTATAATGTAGACATAAAATTTATGATGGTTCAGTTTGGGCTAGAATCCATACAGAGTTCACTGAAAACAAAACACAAATTATTTTTATTAGAGCTTTTTCTCCTCCCTCAGAAAATCTAGCCCTGAGGCTTCAAGATCTTTTTCATCCTAGCAGGAATTTTTACTATAGAAACTGCAAATTAGAGCTCAGGTGGGTGCCAGAGTTTAAGATTGTGCCTGTCATCCTACAACAGCGGCGAGTCTAACAAATAATCCCATTCCACATGCTCCTGTTAATGCTTCTGTAATGATATTCCTCAAGCTAGTCAAGAGACAGAAGGGCCTATTAATGTACTACCCAGTATTGCATGTATAAATAATAGCTTGCACTGTCATTCTCTCTTGAGGTCTCTGGCAAGGTGGCATCATCCTCTGTGAGTGCATGCAGCTATGGAGAGGTAGTGCTCATTCCCCAGTGGAAAGGGAGTTTAGAGGAATCTGCTTCATGTTTTTATATCTATGTATGTAATGTGTGTGTGCTGGGGAATGATCCTGCACTAGATAAAGGACTTTATGAAAGTTTTGGCAGCAATGATTGCTCAACAAGGAGCCAAAGTTTTTGTGTATTTCGCTTGAATGGTTGATTCATAAGGAACACACTCCAAATAGACTGTTGGCTTCATTAAGATATCCTGGGTATGGTGGATCCCTTGAGAGTCAGAGAGGGTGTGTTTTCATCTAAACCTGTCTCAGCAATTGTATCTTGAAGGTATAATCAGGAATGGGTCCATCTGACTGTATGCTACATTCTGCTAGGTTAACCTCTAGGTGAGGGTTTCTCTGGTCGTTCTGGAATGTTCGGCCATCTTCAATTAAATGTTGTTCTACACAAGGTTGTACATACCAGGCAGGGAGACAGGACTTTGGGCTGCACTTCTGGTCAACAATCCAGGTGCCAGTATCTTGAGTGGAATATCTTTGCACTCACCTCTGCCATTCAGGCTAGTGACACTTGGTGTGTATTTGGTATTTTGCTAAGCTCAGTCTTAGAAGAAAGAACTTGTCCAAGTTACACAGCGGTGTACTGGGCACAGTCATACCCTCCCTGGGAACAAAGGGCCAAATCCAGATGTTGAAAGCCATCACATGTACAGTCACCACTAACAGTTATACTATTCCATGGTGTATATCTGTGAATACGACACACGAGGACTGGAATCCATCCCATCTGTTCTAACAATATGTTAAATGTTAATGTTAAACAGTGCATTTAAGCTAAAAGCCTGCCTCATGCAGGGGGTGGCCTCATTTTGATGTGCAAACACTGATGAGCTGTATTTTGAGACTACATATGTAAGGAATTTGCTATTGGCCCTAAATGCAATTTATGATAAACTAGTCACAAGTATTTCATCTGAAAGCTAGTTGATAAAGTGGATGAAAACTCTCGTAAGCAGAATGAAAAATGATGTTTTAGTACCTCATAAAATAACAGGTGTAATGCTAGTAAAACATTCTTGCTATCTATTTATTTAAGGCCAAAACCTTCCTGGTGATTGTGCTGGCAAAAGGGACAATGGTAAATCTTCAGGAATTAGAAATGTTTGTGTATAGAGTGATGTGTATGATGATGTTCTTGATAACTGTTGAAACTTATGGAAAACTTGGCAAGATATAAACATTGTTTAAAGTAACAGAAAATTTAAAGATTAAGAAAGGAAAAAAAACTAAGAGGTTTTATGCTTCAAAGAAGAAAGCTGAAGATTCGCAGGACAATCAGTTTTTAGTTCTATTTAGTTTTAAAACTAATGTTCTGTATGTAATAAGAAGTTACAGCTTATTCATGGTTATTCCATACAGGAATACTTTTTTAATAAAATTAAGTTTAAAAAAAAACAGAATGAAAGAAATTCTCAAAGCAACATAGTATACAGTTGTGTGTATTACTGGATTAGAACAACATTGTCCAACAAGAAGCAATTAAATGCAATCTGGAACAGTAGATAAATTTCAAACAATGACAGACTTCCCTGACTAAGTTAAAGGACAGAGCAGTACAGAGTGGCTTGATTACAGATAATGGTGTGGTGGGACTCTGAAGGAGTTTTCAGGGAAAGATTAATGACTACAAAGAGATAGCTGGAAGTAAAAGTGATTCTTGGGCATGTTGTCTTTTTGAAGGAAGACTGGATGAGGTAAGAAAAGCTTGGGTAGTTATATGAACAAGTATTAAAGCTGATTAAAAAATGTAGACAATATAAGATAAAGAAAGAATGCATTGTGAAAGAGCAGATAAATAATCAAAATACAAAAAGGAAAAAATAAATAGGAGAGAAAATGCAATATCATTAACTGTGTGAGTAGAATACATTCAGAGAAATTTTTATAAATATGCTATAGCTAAAAGAACTATTTGAAAAGCTACAACCTCTGCTGGAATCAGATAAAATTCATTTTAGTTTTGCATTAAGGACAAAATATAACAATTAGTCAAGTACATTTTTAATGAAGACCACTGAGAAATTGGAGGAAGAGAAAGAGTGTGAATAATCATATTGCAAACAGACAAAAGAGTGCTTGGTTAATTAGAATATCTGAATCATCTAGGTTAGGTGATGCTTGATGAAGAGTTCTAAGAAACTGATGAGAAAATACCAAATCATTTAGCAATCATTTTTGAGAACTTCTGGAGAATGAATAAATTATTAGAGGACAACTAAAATATAGATATAGTACTGATATATACGTCAGATCACAAGATTCTTCCTCAGCATAGATTTGCAATCCCCTGGGCTGTTTGTCTTCAACCATTCACCGTACAACCTTGGCCTAAATCAAAGAGGAAATGTATGGTGGCGATACTGGCAACAGAAAATTACTGTCATTAGCACTGACTCTGGTGGAGGGGAAAATGGGGAAGTGTACAGAATGCTGCAATGGGATGTAATGGGAAGAGAACAAAGCTAAATGAAGTAACACAGCAGTTGGGAGCTGAACTATTTAAAGGGAACCAGTAAAGAAACAGATGTCCTGTACAACACATTCTGCCCTGCATCATTTTGATGAGAAATTATTTTCTGTCAGAAGGCACTAAAATTTCAACAAGGGAGACAAGCTTAATTTTGCTAGTAAAACTACAACTAACTTTTAAAAGCTGTTTTAGAGTGATGTACCAGGATGGACATGCAAGCAAGCCATTCCTGGTACAGTTTGCCTGACTGCTTCTGAATTTCCTGGGTATTTAAATTTACTGTCCTTCAGTTTGAAAATCTTTTGTTTTCCCACATATTGGTGAATTTTTTGCCTTTTTTTATGGTATCAACACACCAGCATCTGTTTTAACCTTGGCATGACACCCAGGTAGCCTTTATCACCATGCTGTCCATTCTGTTTGTTCACACACACACTCACGTTTGTGCATACACATATTACACAAAAAGGTAATTCATTACAATTAAATATTCCACATTATTAGAAATAAAGACCTGGAGCGTTACGATACCTAGGTGACCTCAGTTCACCCCTCACATTCACAAGCCTTATGATAGAGTCTTCAGTCACAGGTTTCTTTACTAATTTTTTCCACTCAAAATTCCTTTCTCATTAGGGAGGGGTACTGAGATTTGAGTATGTAAAGGCACATACTTCAAAGAACTATCAATTAAAATAAAACATTTTGTTATTTTTCTAATGCTACATTGCTTGAATTTTATAACCTTAGACCAGTAGTCATGTAAAACAATAATGAGACCCCCTGCACTGCCTTCTTTTCTCATTCAGAAGTGATATACATTTGCATAGTGTTGTTCATCTGGAACATTAGAAAAAAATACCTATATATCTGAGCATGCATTTGCATTTTAGAAACTGGGTTATAAAGAGTTAGAAAACATAAAAGTATAGTAGTTCAGGTTATAACTGTAGACAATTGAAAATAAGTACATGCAGTTAGAAACACTTTTATCACAACTTTTTCAGAAGCTGAGAACTGTGCATAAGAAGTCACTTCCAAAAAGTTTGCCTGTGCTTCACATTGCTCAAAGCACAAGCTCAGTTATGAGAAACTTTGCACGGGACAAAATATAGATCCTTAAATCTGCTGAAAGTAAGGCAAAGGCCCAGTACGGATAAAGCAAGCTGCTGTGTCTAAACTATGATTTTATTCCACATGTGCATAATTGATTGAATTACCAGAAAGCTTTTGTTCATTGTAAGTACAAGGTCACACATGAAATTCACACCTGTCTCGAGTCTTGTTCTCAGCCCAATCCAGATTGAAATATATTTTCAGCAAAACAAGAAATACAAATGCTACTTTAATCCCCAAATAATTTACTTCTGTAGTCTTTAAAACTCTACATTAAACACTTCAAGCATTTTATTCACTATGGAGCATGTTCTGTTCTGTATCTTTTCCATTAAACCTCGATTATTGTGCATGTGGGATAAAATCTCCATACAGCAATACACTGTATTTACTTTAGAGTGGCTAGTACTGATGAAACTGAAGGCACACACACTTGTTGCAAATGCAACCCTTGACTTAACTGAAACCTCATATTTCAGATGTTTATTACTCTTATGCAGTATTTTATTAAATTATTGGAAATTGAATGCTTTAATAACATTATTGATGGCAACAACGAGTTAATTTGCAAAATGTACCATACCTTCTCTAGATTTTTGTTGAAAGTCTTGGATTAGATAATAATTGTTTGAATTTTTTTTTGGTCCAAAGTCTAGACCTAGATGGAAGTTTTGAGATATAAAAGCTGAAGTATTTATCCAGATGACAGAAGTGGGGGCTTAGGTTACTGTAAATAGAAGTAAACATTAAAAACTAGAATACCATTAATAAGAATACACTGGATAAATACCTATCAAATAGCCTTCCAATATAAATCTCAAATGGCATTTTCTCAGAATGCCTACTTAGCAGCCAAAAATTAGCAAAGTGTGGCCCCTCTGTGCACTATTCCCCTTTGCAGTCAGAAAGAAGGGGGAAAAACCCGTATGTTATTCACTGGTGTCTTACAGCTTACACTAAGAAAAAGTATGTTATTTGTTGCAGCTGGTTACAGCTCTTCAATCTCTGAAATGATTGACAGCTTCTGTTCTTCAGAACTATTCAGAACTATTTCCCAGCTTTTTCACTTTTTGAGGTTTGTTCTCTCCAAACAGCTTCCCTTTTAATCACATAGAAAGGCCACTTCTTGAAGTAAGTTAAGATGGCATTTAAAAAGAAATAGCAGTTCTTAGCTGCTATGCTGCATTAGGATAAAAAATTGCACAACCGAGTTGGTTTTTAGCCTTGATCCATTTTTAAATATAGTATGAATATTATAGCCATGTTAGCTTCTCTGTACTCCCTAGGCATCCCTCTTGTTGCCGGAAAGGAATTACAAATTGACAATGCAAGTTATTTTATTTTGTTTTCCATCTCCCTTGGAATTTGGAAATGTGTCTATTTTGTCCATGAGCTTTTTATTTCCTGACATTCTGATTTTTAAGTACTTTTTTATTGCCTATAGAAATAGTAGATCTTTGCTTTCTGCTCAGAAAAAATAACTTTATGCAGCAAGAGTGGAATATTATACCAAAGAACCAACATACCAACAAATCTATGACTCTCAGTAATATCAAGCTTTTTGTCAGAAAATTCTGCTCTCACTGCTTGTATGGTTGATTTCCCTCTATCTCCTAACTCTGCTTCAAATATATGTTTGTTTAAAAAGCATTCTGATTTCCCTCATTCTTCAAAAATAAGAAATGGAGACTCAGGAGAAAAGAGAATAAAGAAAACACTTGCTAGGAGATGCAGAAGCAGCCTGGTCCATGGAGAATCCATAGGACAATATATCTAAGGGTCTTCTCTGAGGTCAGCTTTTGATTTGAATTGTGAGTTTGGAGAAAATGCCTCTCTATTCCCTTATCTGGCTGAGGGAAGTTACATAACTTTGCTGGCCTACATATAGGAAATCAAGAGAGGATCCTGGGATAGAAATATCTGTGTATTTTGAGCTATCTTGTGGATAATTATCTGCTTGTGTCTAACTTTTGACATCCAGATTTCTAAGTACCTTTATTTGGGAAGAACACTTTCTCAGGAAGGAGTCAGAGGTAGCCAGATTACCTGAGGAATCTCACTGAGTACCTTGAATTAAGTCAGTGGCAAGGGTTGGACTTAAGCTCAAAATAGTACAGAATAGCAAAACAAGTCATTAATAGTTAATATATTTTTTAAATTAATCAGGAACTTTTTTGTGTGTGTATGAGCTTCTTAAATGTAATTTATCATTATGTCAATCTTTAAGTCATGCATTTTATTCCATAAACCAAACTCATGGCAGAAGCAGTTTCTTGACATTTCCCTTGTCTCTCCTGGAGCTGCCTGGGTGCCACTTTTCCTTTCTGTTTATTCCTGAGGTTCTCTACATCTGACCCTTTCCCCCAAAATTCATTTGGTTTCTGAGATCTCTTTCTCCTTACCATTCCTGCAGGCTGGAATCTTCTTGTTCTGCCTACGTCCTCCTTTTCTCCATATCCTCTTTCCTAAGTAGAAATTACCATATTTCTTTTCTTTGGTCTCCAAATCAAAGGAGGGTGGGACCAAGGAAGGAAGAGAAGGTGGGAAGGAGAGGAAAAAAGGAGATGAAATAACTGAAAACAAAGAAGGGGACAGAAGATGTCTGCATCACATCCATTTTCTTTTCCTGACCTAAAGCATTTTTATTTGATTTGAAAATCAGGGGGACATTTAACTGAATGGCTGTCACAGTGATATTCCTGTCACTCGCGCCTCAAACCCAGCAGGGTTGGTGCTCAGTGAAAACTGACTTCCTTGTCCGGGTTTAAGATGAGTTCTTACAGAGAGCTGGCCATGCTTTCCAGCATGCTCTGTAGTTCCATGTTATTCAGATTTTTCCATTTTTCAGGGAATTTCAGGAATCTTCTTATTTACCTGGACAGCTAGCTACAAATTGTGACAAACTTACCTGACAGAACTGTTTCACTCAAAATCCTGTAATACACATGGCAAAGTGAAGGAGCAGATTTTGATTTGTTGAAGTATGAGTGCTCACAGCTTAAACTGAATATAACTACAGTTGTCCCTTGAATATATATGTAGATAGTACTTACTGAAATGGAAGAAAGTAATCTCTGCATTTATGCATTGAGAACTAATATATTGTAAATTTTTTTTAAATTCTAGCCCAAATTTTTTTCTACTTTAATTCTTTATCTGCATAATGGGCATTAAATTGCCACCTTGCTTTGATGGAGTCTTATAAAATACATTAAATCATTGTTTGGAGCTGTCTAATATTAATTCAATGAATGTCTAAAAAAAGTCTGAAGAAAGTGAGTCATTCTTACTGGTGAGGTCTTCAATGGGAAACTATATATAAGATATGGACCCACACAGAGAATGATAAAGGCTAAAAGAAGAAATATCAGCTGCCTTATTTTCCAAGTACAATCCATCCTCCTGTACTGAATTCTTGGATTATTCAGAAATATAATTATAGTGTATGTTTGGTGCCATGTGGGATATGTAACCTGGGGCGAAGGGTAGTTAGCCAGTGTTGAACAATCTGCAGTCTGGTATTTTGTAGCTTCGTGACATTCCTATAATGTGTAGTGGGGATTAGTAACTCCTGTTTTGTCTCTTTTATTCACTGAAGTGACTATTCCTTTTAGGAAGCTGTACTGAAATCTAGAAATTATATCAGGTAAAGTCACAGTGTCCCACAATCTTGTCTCACTGGATCAGGAGCATACTGTTGTTTTGTGCAATTTATGGATAGCACTGGTGTGTTTGGACCAAATACCACAGGCATGAGGGACAAGAGAAACTCACAAGTGTTTGCCAAACTGTTAGGAGCAGTTTTTTACTGCTCCTGAGAAAAATTAAATTAGAAAAGGCTAGCTCATGGAGCAACGTGTAAAGTGTCAGTAAACCACTTGTCTTGAGTTAGCATAGGAGGAGACCCCAAAGGATCCCTAGTTATTTGTCAAATGCAGTCTCCTTGTATAGAAAGGGATTGGTGGAAACACTCATCACAACAGCATCAGGAAGAGGGGTGCCAGAAAAGGTGGACTGGCTTGCATGAAGGCTTCCTTGTGACTGAGGGAAAGAGGTACTAGAGTGCCAGATTAACAGATTTTGACAGTAGATATCCCAACACCTTGAAAATCAGCTGTGTAACAATGTTGCAGAATCCTTCCATAGTGTTTTGCAACTGAATTATTCTGTGGGCAATTGACATTATTCTAAGAGTACATCAAGCTGTTCCCCTTATCAGTTTTTAATATGTTAATTCAGATTTTTAAGAAAATCATGGGAAGTATAATCAGCCCCTTGCACAAAAAGCAGAAGAAGCTTACCTTTATAGAAAAGACTCCTGAAGACAAATGACTAGCATACTGTTTGCTAGTCAGGATGGAGAGTTCAGAGGACTATGTCAAGATGCTAGGACTATGTGTATGAGACCAATATGTGGCTTTAGGTTTCACAGCCAGTACAGGCTTCAGCTGAACACAAGTTACATAGTTCATTCCTCTGAAAAAACTTCTTCAGATGGGTGGATTTTTCTTTTCCTTATATTCACTGCTGATAAGAGATTATGTCTGCCATTAGATATGCAACTAATTTATGGGCTGGTGTAAAAATGACGTCTTGTGTGAGTATTTGTAGCTTCTAACTACTCAGGTATCAGTCGAAAACACAGAACTGTTATAGTCTAATTACTGCTTTTGTGTTGTATCTGAGATAAACAATACAAGAGCATTTGCAAAAAAGTGAAAATGTGTAAATAAAGTAGAGAATGTGTACAGAAAGAAAGGTCACGATATTAGAACTGTTTCTTAAAATATGTGGGCTGGGAATAAGTTGCACAGGAAAAAAGAAACAGACATGAAGGAAAAAAGCAGACAGAAAATAGTCAACTTGCTATCTGGCTTACACAACCAGAAATCTGATTTTGCATTTGTTTATTTTTTGGATCTGCTTGTTTATTTTTAGGTTTTGGAATTATGAATGTAACTGTTCAATGGCAAGATACTTAAAATTTGTGGGCAAACTATTTTGAAGCCTGTGGTAGTTAATATTTTGTATGAGATCCAGTCAACAGCTACAAAATGGTAGCCACTTCTTTGTTTTCATAGGTTCTGGGTGACAATTGCTGCATTATCCGTGATGTAGCTAGACCATTCTACATGAAATGATACTGTGTAATATTAGAAATATGTAATCAGGAATTGAAAAAGAAATACAAAGAAATGTAATGAATCACTCCAGAGTGCACTTCTTACATATCAGTGGCTACCCAGTTGTTTTCCAAAATTGAGCCTTTTCTGTTTAGATAAGGTTAGCATACATGGAATGTGTTTCTCCCATTCTTTGGGCTCATTCATCAAGTTGAAAGGGATTTTGAGCAACATGAATGTTGTCCCTGCCCATGACAGGAACTAGATGATGTTTGGAGATTCCTTCTGACCCAAACCAGTCTGTGATTATGACTTGTTACAATCATTTAGTTTGGAAAAGACTCAAGATCATCAGGTCCAAGCATTACCCCAGCTCTTATAAGTCCACTGCAAAATGATGTTCCCGAGTGCCACATCCATGAGTCTTCTAAATACCTCCAGGGATTATGACTCAAGCACTTCCTTGAGCACTCTGTTCCAATGCTTGACAATCCTTCCAGTGAAGGAATTTTTCCTCATATACAATCCAAACCTCCTCTGGTGCAAGTTGAGACCATTTCCTCTCGTCCTATTGCTTGTAACACAGAAGAGACTGACTCCCACCCAGCTGCAGCCTCCTTTCAGGTGGTTGTAGAGAGCAATAAGGTCCCCTGGAGCAACCTTTTTCTCCAGGCTGAACACCCCCAGCTCCCTCAGCTGCTCTCCATCAGACTTGTGTTCCAGCCCCTTCCCCAGCTCCATCACCTCTATGTCTTTCCTGTAGTGAAGGGCTCATAACTGGATGCAAGATTTGAAGTGTGGTCCTTACCAGTGCCGAGTATGGGGGGTTGATTCTGAAATATCCTTTCTTCCATGATCTCTACAAGTTTGGGTCTGCCATTAAAACATAATTTGGAGGGGGGTGCTTTTACTTCTATTCTTGTGGAATATATCTTCCCGAAGGTAATTTGTAAGAAAGATAGTCTGTGTTTCTGTCATCTCTGCAACACATTAAAAAAAAAAAAAAGAAAAAAAAAAGAAAAGAAAAACAGCTTTGAGGTGCAGGCATGTTTTGCTGCAGTCTAGAAAAGGCATGGTAAATCAGTTTCCTCAAAATGCTAAAGAGCTGCTGGATCTCATGTATCCATTCAAATTTATGGTAGATTTTTATTTAGGAAAATCAGGTCTTCCTCCTGCTGGATATATATAGATATATCTATATCACTCAGTCTCTGGTGTAGCTAAATGCCCATGTGCTTAACTTTAAATTAGCCCAAAGATGAGAGTGAAAAAAAAAATATCCGTGAGGTAAATTATTGATCTATTTTCTCTTTCTGGGCAGTTTTGGCCTACAGCAGAAACACTGAACCAATAAGTTAGGGAGATCTTTGACCTAGTGTGGTCATACTGATACTTTTGAGCTGCAGGACCAATTCTGGTTCTCTGCAACGTTTCTGAGGAGCAGGGTCTGCTTGGTGCTGAACATAGGCTTCATGGAGCAAACCAGTCATTCCCGAAGCCACTGCATGGGAAGCAAAGCACATCCTAAGGTGATCAGCAATCCATGCGTGATGTACGGGATGACCAGTGGAACGATAATCAGTGTTCCCTGGTGGGAATATTGGCGTTCCTCTCCCGAACGGTTACCGGAGCACAATAGCGCTGTGTAGTGACACAAAGCGCATGGGACCGCACCGCAGCGAGCCGCTGGTTGCCGTGGTGACGGGAGTGGGCCCGCAAAGCCAGCCTCCTGGCTGCTGAGTTGGAAGGGATAAGAAAAACACAGCCCACTTCCCATGTGAAACGAATTACAAGAACAAGCAAAGGAAGAAAAGAAAAATGTCAACCCTTAATCAAATGTTCTCTTATTTTTAGAAGGGGTTTAAAGAAAATGGGGACCATCCCGGCTTACCTCTTGGGCCTCAGGGATTTGGCTAGTAATATCTCTGTACATACTGTGGAAATAAATCACAGAGGTTTGTATAAGAAAAATCCCATGTGAAAGGTATCTGTGCAGTGGGAGTGAGAAAACCTTATTCTGTCCTGTTATCCTTTGTGCTTGCCTTAGCAAACAAAATCTGTAAGAATACATGAAAATTATTCTCAATATAATAACTATATTTGGTAGGCAAATGAAATACACTAATTTTTTAGCTAGAAAAAATAGCATGTTCCAGTTTCTTATTATCTCACAATGTCTCTTACCTTTTAACCTTACTGCACAGCTGCATATCAAAAGCAGCATGGTGGACTGTGAAATACAATTAAACATAGCAAATCAGTGGTGTGTAGAAAACACCATTCATTTTCCAGCATTTCTCATTTTTGGGAGCTGCTTTGTTGTTGTTTTTTTTTTTTTATTTAGTAATATTAAACAAACCAGCAGTTTCAGTCAACCTAACAACCTCCAGTTACTAGCAGCTAGGTCCTGAAAATTATTTGGGCACGTGACAGTTAGGAGGTGCCTCCATTTTGCAGCACACAGTACACTGAGAAAACAGCCAAGTGAGGCCTCCAAGACCATGATTAAAAAAACAGTGAGTTGCAGAGATTTGTGAGCATCATGATGTTTCACTGTAGAGTTCCTGTTCCTCGGAGTAGGATGTCTACTACTGAATAGGCAACCAGACCCTGCTTAACTTAACAGGAGAAGAAGGACAAGGAGAAAAAGCTAAGCAGAGGAAGCCAGTGAGATGCTTCAAAGCAGAAGTTATATGTGAAAATTTTGCCTCCACTTGCATCCCTGCATTAGATGCTATTTGGAGACTGGAATTCCTGTCCTGCTCCCTGGATCTTGACATGTAAATGAACCCTATGGATAAGGACAACTCCTTCATTGTTCTTTCAAATTGAAACATAATCACAAGCCTGTAGTTTAGAAGTTAGGATACTTGGATGAAAGAAAGTAATGAATTTTTAGCTTTTTTTCTGCCTTTTTTTCTTTTTTTTCTTTTTTTTTTTTTTTTTTTGGCAGTCACTAGATATAAACCAGAAACATTTCTAGAAACAGCACAAGAAGATTGATTTACCACAACCAACTGTCATGGTTTAAAGGATAATATTCTTTCTGACTTACTGACTAAACCTTACAGCAATTTCGTTTCAGCAGGACCAATGAGCAATTCCTCCTCAACCCCAGAGTTTCCTTTCCTAATAGTTGTTGCATAGTTTCCTTTCCTAATAGTTGTTGCATAGTTTCCTCTGTTTTTAGGAGTATGAGAAACACAGGTAAATCTGATCTCCTGCCTTCTGCATGAATCCTCTAACAGCTGAGCTGTTCTATGAGAAAGAAAGATAAAGCCATTCTTCCTCATTTCGACACATTTTAAGAGCAGCAGCCAGTTCATGTTGTGCTCCTGTTTCTGCCTTGGGCATGCTCTGAGACTTCCTACCAGATCAAGCCCTGATGACATTTCAGAGGAGGGCCTACTTTCTAGATTCTTACAAAGGATTGACCTGGTCTCCTAGCTGCTCTGTCTGCTCTGAACTGGGAGCTTGAACACCAGCAGCCCACAGGCAAAGCTACCAGTGTGAGCAGGGTTCAGTTGCAGGTAGGAGGTGAACAAGTGCTTGAAGATGTCAGTCATCACTTTATGGTGTAAGTATGTGAAAACATACTTATTTTGTTGGGAATGTTTTCCTTGCTGCCATTTGACAGGCCACTTCTGGGAATAACCTCTTTTTAAGGTGTGGATTGTGCCCAGAATTTTAGTACCTTTGACTTTGAATTTTGTGCTCTCTGGGGTGATGTGGGTGGCTCATATTTTAAAACACATGACTACAGTTGATAAAAGTATGGGGAAGGAAATACTTGTATAGGACACTGAGAGGTAAATGAGTTTTTGCATTTCATAGAATCATAGAATTATAGAATTATAAAATAGGTTGTGTTGGAAGGGACCTTGAAGATCACATGGTTCTTCTCCAGGCTGAACAACCCTATCTCTCTCAGCCTAGTTTAATAAAAGAGATATTCCAGCCCTGTGATCATATTCATGGTCTTCCTCTGGACTATAGGTCCATGTCACTCTTGTGCTGAGGGCTTCAGAGCTGGGTGCAGCAAACCAGGTGTGATCTCACAACAGCAGAGTAGAAGGACAGAATCACCTCACTTGACCTGATGGACACAATTCTTTTGATTCAGCCCAGGGTATGGTTGGCTTTGTGGGCTGTGAGTGCACGTTGCCCAGGCATGTCAACCAAACCCTTCTCCTCAGGGCTGCTCTCAATCCATTATCTGCCCAGCCTGTATTTGTGCTTGGGATTTCCCTGACCCACATTCAGGGCCTTGCCCTTGGCCTTGTTGAACTTCATGAGGTTGACATGAACCTCCCAAGCCTGTCAAGGTCCCTCTGGGGGGCATCCCTTTCCTTGGTGTCAGCCGCATTGGTGACAAAATTGCCGAGGCTGCACTCAATCCTGCTGTCCATGGTGCTGACAAAGATCTTAAACAGTGCCAGTCCCAGCACTAATCCCCGAGGACGCCACTCATCCCTGTTTTCCACTTGGACATTGAGCCATTGACCACAACCCTTTGAATGCAACCTTCCAGCCAGTTCTTTACCTACTGAGAGGCACATGTGTCAAGTTCATGCCTCCTCAGCTTACAGACAAGGATGTTGTGTGGGACAGTGTCAAATGCTTTGCACAATCCAGGTAGAAGACATCATTTGTCCCTCCATTATCTATCAGTGCTGTAACTGCATTGCAGAAGGCTGTCAGATTTGTCAGGCTCAGTTTGCTCTGGTAAAGGTATGTTGGCTGGCAGCAATGCCCACCAAATTTTATTGCAAAAGTTAATTTGTTATTTTGTTATCATCTCCTTATTTATTACAGTACCACAGTGTTAGCTGTTTAAAACTCCATGTACATGCAGAGTAGGTATTCAACATTTTTTAAAAGTCTGAAAATATTATCTTTGCCCCTTCCAGCACTCCACAGCCTTACACACTTATTGGAAAAAGGAATATTTTTCTGAGACTTTAGAAGTCTGTTAATTAGCTCACAGTAATATTGATTTTTAAAGTGGGTCCTTTGAGAAATTTAGCATCCAAGCTAAGTAGCATTTATAGCAAGTAATCTGAATAATGGTACAATAAAGACTCTCTGGAATTTTCATTACTCAAATGAAGTGAAATTATCTTCACAATATACATTCAAGACATTAAGATGTAATTTAGGTAAGTATTAATAATTATATTATTGAATTGTTATGACTAAACAGGTAGAGTTGGGTCCACAGTATTAGTAATTAAGTGGGCCAAGTGTGACATCAGAGGTAATTTTTTCAATTGCCACCTTATATGTGCAGCTAATTTGTGTGTGACAATTGTGTTGGTTGTAATGAATCAGTGCTACAAGGAGCAGGGATAAAAATAACAGAAATTCTTCCTACAAGGATCCTTGTCCCAGCTATTCATGTTGTTTAATTACCACTACACTTTAATTATTCCTGTTGTGTGAAAAGTCTGTGACTGAATGATCATTTGAATGTCAATATTTGAAAAGCTTTGGATGGCACTGGTTGCTTCAGGTTCATTTCTGGAAGAGCTGAATGTGAAGCAGAGAAAGATCTTTAAAGCTTAAGTCATATGGGCCTCAGGTCTGTAGGGACTCCTTTTTAAACTGACCCTGCTTAAATCACCACTTTTTATGCAGGTTGCAAATTTGTACACAGAAGTGCTATCACCCCACCCTTATCTTTGAGTGAAATGGCCTTTTTTTAGTTAAATTTTCAGTAGTAGCTTATTTTTACTTCCTAACTACATGACACTGACATGGAAAACTCTCCATTTTCTCTGGTTTTCTGGGTTTTTTAATTGCTAAGAATTTAAAGACTGGAAATAGAGCAAGGTGAGGATTGAAAATGAGTATCAGTAGTTTTACAGCAAATTAATTTTGGAAGAATGTTATCAAATTATTATTTTGCAACCTGCTTGGTCCTTTCTTCTGAACATATTTTATAATCAATCTCTTTTTCCCAAGACAGAATTCCATGCTTCTGCAAGGGATTTTTCTAACAAAATCTTGTCAGGTTTTTAGATTAAGTAATGTCTGCAGTATCTTAAGGAGTCTGAAATCTTTCTGACCTGAAAGTTGGGCATTTAACTCCGTAATTATTCTTACGTGTCTTCTTTCATGTTATCAGTGGAAATACTAGTGAGAGGGAACCTTTTCACTTATAATGAAGCTTGCTAAATTCTGGTCATTTGCCAGTCCTTGTTTGGAAATTAAATATGTGACACATAGCCTGAAATTTTTTGCACTAATAAGAAGCAATGCTCATTACTGAAAGCTACATTTCTCTAGCCCTTTCTTGCAAGTCTCTAAGAAATAAATTCTTTTATCTTGTGGGACAGTTGTGTTGTGTTGAAAAAACCTTTTGGCTTCTGATTTAGCTTATGGAAAAAAAAAAAGTTATTCTATGTGTTTTTAATTACATTGCAAGATGTCTTTAATTTGTTCCCAGCCAAATGACAGTTTAGATGTCCACTATTTCAAGAGGATACAGTTTGGAAGGATATTAGGTTAGGTGGGTGAGAAACAAAGCAATTCAAGCTGAGGAGGCTTGTTTATGTGAGCTGTTGAGGATGTGCTTTATATTAGTCCTTATTCCCTCACCAGTTAGGCATCCAGGATTGCAGAAAGTAAGAAAGAATGGAGCCTTTTGGTGCTGTTGATCTGAGTTTTTTCTCTCTGACTTCAGTTTCCAACCATGTGTAATGGAAGAACATGCCCATCTGCTCCTGCCGTGCTCCCACCTCTCTTATCTGAGTGACAGGAATAATGGTACTCTTGGATACTCTGGATAAGTGTACAACCCAGCAGATTTTCTCTTCTGTGCCAGGCCAAATATCCAGCAGCTCTGTAAGCCAAAGTATGAGGCCTGTTGCCCAACGCCACTGAAATACCCCAGCTGTGCTCCTGCAGTGCCAGGTCTCAGTCCATCAGCGTGAGGCTCAGTGCAGTACACTTCAGTAGAGACATTGGCAAGGCACTTCGAACACCCACCTTGTCTACCCACTGCTTTGTGCTGGATGCCACCTGAACCAGCTCCTCAGAGTCTCTTCTGATCTCGTTATTTTGATGGTGCAGCAGATGACATGGATGACTAGGAGGGGACAAAGAAGAGTGTAGAGTGCTCCCTGCACATTAGGAGTGATGCAAGCACTTCTGCTGCCCCAACAACCCTGTACTTACTTCAGAAGCGATCCTTCTCTTACCTACACCAATCCTGTTCTTTGTCAAACCAGTTTCCAGTACATCAGAAACATAAAACATTACCAGAAATAGTTGGCTCCAGTAGCACTTGGTATCTCCAGCCAACCTTAGTCTCAATAATGGCTGCACAGCAAATGACTTTGACTCAATCTGTTGAGCAGCAGCACTCACACAGCTTTAGGTACCCGATTTACTACTTTTCCTCCTCTGCTGACACAGATGAACACCGAAAGAACTTGTTAAGTTGGCATTGCCAGCCTAAAGCCGAAAGTCCCCCAAATCTTCTATTTCTTATGTAAGTCCTTTGCCATTGCAGGGGAGAAGGAGAACTTTAAATTCAAAGTCATTTTTTTCTTTCTTTTTTCAGTCATTTTGCTCCCCACAGCTCATCTCTTCCAACTTCAGTGGCTGAATTTCCAGAGAAGTCTAGTGATACATCTGCCAGCTATTTTAAAGCTTCTTATCATTTTACTTAGGTGAGAGAACCAGACATTAGAATTTTTCATTATAGTTCTCCAGCACAAAAATATGTGAAGTCAGATTAAAAACATAGGTACAAAAGGAGGAAGGTGAAACATACAGTCATGCCTGCCATCCTAATATGTTTTTCAATATTTTATTATCTTACAGGACAAATGTTCAGAGTTCTTTTGTTTCTGCAGAAGGTGGAATGAATATGGGTGCTTAGGTCTAATCCAGAATTTCTGGGAATGGCTGTATTCAGGTGCAGAAGCAAGAGGTGATTTTATATTGAACAACCCAAATAAATGCCAGTGACATCTTTATCTCATAATGTATCATTATGCATTTTGTTCTGAACTCATTTATAGGAACTATCTCAGAATTTGGCAAAATCTGGGTTTTTGAAATTATGTTGTTTTTCATATGCCTCCAGTCTCCCACATACAGTTTTTCCTTCATTCTTGATCCCAACTGTTCTGTGAAACTACTGCCTTCTTGCTCAAGAGATGAGCTTCCTGTGTGTGCTTACAGGGAAAAAGATGATGATCCTGGGAGTTGTGCAGAACCACAGATCTCGGGGGTGGAGGGTTTCAGATACACTCTTTCCTAACTGGAACTTCAGAAGCAGGATCTTCCCACTTCATTAGACTATTATGCATTAATAAGACAGGAATTTCAAAACTGCAAGCTGAAGTGAATGAGATCTGAATCTGTCCTTGTATAAGCAATTTTGATGTGTTTTTATGGCTTTAATTCTAGGAAGTTTTCCTTCCAACTAAGTTTTCCTATAGACTTAAGAAACTACAGTATCACAAAATCTCTTAGGTTTTCATTGCAGAAAGTATAATAAGCTCAGTAAAGATTGCTTATCCATATTTCCTGTTATAAGAACCTGTTTTGCACGTAAGCATATAAAAGTTAAATCTTTGGACTCAAATTCTCTAGGTGTCTGCTAGGATAATTTCTTTTTGGTGAGTATTTCAACTAATGTAGCTCAACTTTTTTGAGGATTAAATAATGTGAGAAGAGACATTCTTGCATTCATATTCATTTTAATTACATTTACCATGTCATCTCTAAAGTTAATTGAGGTTACATTTGGCCCAGCTTATAATAGCTGGAAGGTAAGAGCAGGGAAAGAATTTCTCCCCTTGTAGTAGAAGGAAGTTAGGTTTTCTTCACTCTTGATACAGGAACCTACAGAAAGAGACTGGAAGAGCACAATAGGAATTATCAGGAAAAAAAAAGTCAGGGAATAGGATTAAGGGGGCAATGTGAGCAGGTGCTGGAGAGATAGGACTGTGAGGGGTAGGCTGTTTCTTTCTCTTCACAGATATTTCTGCAAATCAAACAGCAGCTTTCTACTGCCGTGAGTTTATTCCTCTATGCTAAGCAGTAATGGATTATACTGAGTATCTAAATTTCCCTGGTTTGCTCTTGTGGGAAGATGAAAAGTTGTTTTAGCTCCAGGGCAGAAGACAATAAAAATCAGTTTCGCAGGGGGGTTGAGTGACTGGTACTGTTGACATTTAATGTTGACACAGCAAAGCTCTAAAACCTGAGCACATTCGAAGACAAGGCTGTTACCTTACTAAACTGGGAATGAGGAGGCTACATGAGTTTCAGTTTTTCCTGAATTTTAAACATTTGCTTTTGTAACCTTGACATACTTTAAAAAATACATTAAATGATACATATGGAAAAAACAATAGCAAAGGATTAATAAAATAATGCTTTCTCTGTGTTGCAGCAACTACATGCAAATATTTTTCCTGTGCCTGTTAGTTTAATTGAGTTTTAAACATTGTAATATTTGAAGCTGTATGCCAAGGTTACTGGCACCAGTAAACAGTGATGAGTACACCGTGATTGTGTGTAAACATCAGGCAGTAATGAAGGTGAAATCTAAAAAACTGTTAAATGAAGTGAAAGCAGTAGCTGCAAACAAAATAGATGCATTTATTAAAATGAATGGAAATGTATAGCCTTTGTTTTGGACTAGATCCTTAGTTGGCTCAGTTCCATTAAATCCATTTATGCTAGCTATTTCCAGCCGCTGGAGAATCCAGCCCAAAATGGATGGCTTTTTTCAAGTTTTTTCTGCAAGTTTACAGCCTCCTTTTGGTTTCTGAAAAGAGAAAGGCAGAAAGAAGAAATTATATTTTTTGTGTTTACCAGAGAGATGAAGGGCATATTACCCCCACCTAATCACTATCACTGGTTGCACAGCCCATGCTGCAGGCACTCTTATATCTACTTAAGCCAGCATCATTGCACAGCTTCTCCTGGTAGAGCAGGTGTCTGCCTGCCCTCTTCTGAATGCTGCACACAGATTGTTTCAGGGTATGATTTGCAGATTTGTAGTCTTAAACCATACCACTTACTGTAAAGTATAGTTTAAAATGTAATAGCTTTGCAAAGTTTCCTCAATTCCCTTGAAAAGCCATCACCTAGATTTTGCAGGGTACTCTGTGGAGTAGCACTTGGAATCCTCAGGGACATGTAAACTAGTCAGTCCATCTGAAAAGAGTGAAGATTTAGCAGCTGAACAGAGTGAAGTCTTCCATATTCCAGGATGATTTTTAAAATAAATCCATGCTTCTTTAGGACAGAGGATTTTATTTTCAGAAAGAAGTCATATCCTTTATTAAGCCCTGACTCAGCAAAGCATTTAAGCATGTTCTGTTATGTGCCTATTTGCTTTTCATTTTGCCACTTCTTAAGAGCTGTGCTAAGTTAGAAACAGCAAGCCATATGGAAAGGTAGAGATGAAATTTTCATGGATTTGCTCACATAACACCTATTTAGTGATCAAATTAAAAAGTAAAAATTCTTGCTTCTAGCCAATTAGTGTTGTGAGACTCCAACAGGGCTACGAGATCAGGACAGGTCATCAGTTTTTTCATGTTTTGTTTTCAACTGTAATAGTTACAAACTTTTTAAAACCAAAATGTATTCTTAAAAAGCTGATTTTTTTTTTCTGAAATGATAAGCTCAGAAAAGAATACAAGATTGCCAGAAATCCTGACTTGATCCTTGTCTTCAATTCCTCTTTTAAGCCACTTTCATGCCTCCAATGATTCCTTCAATAGTCACTGACAGCTCTTTAGATCATTGACCTTCAAATGCTGGACCTACCAGGTGGTGTCAGACTCCTTGAATTTAGGAATTGAATTGTCCTGTTTGTGTAACTGCTAGCAACTCCTATGAAGAGATGCTTGAATTGTGGAGGTTTACTTCATGAGCTTTTCTGGGCAATTATTTTGTGTATTATTTGAACAGATGGTCTTTTTCAGCTATTTGAATGTTTGGAACTATTTGACCTGCCCACAAGCAGGAGGATAAAATCAGTGACAAGTAAAGTTAGGATTGAACTGGTACAGTTAAATGGGGATGGGGACTGCATAGTTTGTTGATACCAGTCCCTTTCTTCATAACTTTACTATCAATGAACTAAATAATTGTATCCTCATCCACTCTCCTCATCTTATTCTGTGTTGTTTTTTTTTTTTTTCAATCTGGAGAAAAATGAACTCCATAAATAGATATATGAGGTAGGAGGTGAACTGAAAAATGGAGACTTTCTGAACAATTTAGTAGTCATGTCCTTGGTTCCAAATGAAAGAGCATTCACATCTGGTATTTGGCTTGAGTGAGAGCTACAATTTCTCCACTAGCAGTGCTGCCAGCAGTGTAGCAATAGTCCATGGGTTCAAGCACCTGCCACCATATTTTGTTATCATGAAAATGAATGCAATCATCAGTAATTTATTATTCTTGTCAGATGCTATAAGTTAAGCAAAGTGTTGTCTTTTAAATGTGACAGAAGAGCCTGTTTCAGGGTATTGAGGGCATCTGTTAAGTTTTCAATTTTTATTCCACCTTTTTTCCCCATTTTTAGGGAAGCAACGTGATGGAGGACCAGGATCTCTTGGAAATAGGAATCCTTAACTCTGGGCACAGACAGAGAATACTCCAAGCAATCCAGCTTCTCCCCAAGGTATAGTTTCTGTTATTATGCAGGGGAACTAACCCCTGCAGTATTCACATTATTTAAAACCCTTTTTTGACTGGAGATACACGTAACTCTACTGGTTTTGTGGACACATTTTTTGCATATGCAAATATGGCATAAAATAATGTCAATGAATTGGACTCCCTTTGCATAGATGTAGTTGACAAAGCAAAGGAAAGTGAAATCTGTAATTTGACATGATGGCTGCTTAGAATGAATTTGAATTAATCTTGGCCTTTCAGCCTATTTATAGATTGCCATTACATATGTGTAAATAAGGCTAACCATGAATCCCAGAATGCCATTCTTAATATAGGAGCTGCCCTGGAAATACTTTGCCCCTTTCATAAGTGCTCTTAAAAGCATTGGAGGAAATATTGTTTTCCTAATACCTACCTTTTGTGTGAGATACAGAGACTTCCTGCAGGCCGCATATTTAATTTTCTGCTATGTATAGGAATTTTGCTTCTCAGCTGCAGACAGAAAAACTTTCAGCCGTATTCCCAATCATTTTTAGTACTAGCCAATTTAAAATCTAGATTTTAAAATCGGTGATAGAATATTCTGCATACCAGAATGTATCACTGGAGGCTTCTACTACCATTCCAAACAAGAGATCGTGAACCTAGCATGAAAAATTACTACTTTAATTTGGAAAATTTTAAAAGGAGAATGAATGATGAATAGCAGACACCAGTAGGGCTCAGAAGGCCGTCACATGTGATGCTGATACTTCGTGCAAAATACTAAGGCAGGAATAAAATCAAGTGGACCGTGCACTGAGTGTTCTGGTAGAAGCATGTCGGAAGTAATCAAGGTAAATAGAGATTAATCCACTTAAAGTTTCATAATACTGGAGAATGACAAGTGTTATTAAAGGATTTCTCTGTTTAGATCATGAAGCAAACATGGTTGGAAAAGGCTTTTTGATGCATCAAGTTTTCCTGGATGGATGACTCGTAAAAGAGCACAAAGGTCTATTTTATATGGGAAAATCAGAAGTTGTGAAGCAATTTCTGTATCTGGAGGTGTTAGTCAATTCATATATACTGCAATGTGAGTCTGCACACAGAAACACCAAAGATCATTAAAAAGAATCATTTTCCATGTACCATATTAGACTAATGAGATAAATGGTACAAGAAATAGGGTATTAAAACTAGCATTTGATGAATTAAAAAAGATATTAAAGGTTTATGTATGAATTTATTAATTTTTCAGGAATACTATCATTCAAACAAAAATTTTGTAACCTTTAGCTGAGCTTGTAGCTGATGATATCTTTATACTGTTTCTCATGCTTCTTAGGGAGATCAGCTTTTATGTGGTATTGATAACATTCTTCAAAATTACTGTTAATATATCATCATGTTAGTGCTATCTGCACTATCTGCTGGTGTTTATAAAAACATTGCTAATATTGTCTGCTTTTGGAGAGTTTACTAATGCTGAAAGTAGATTCTGTTATAAAACTACAACTTCAGTCCTTCTAACATATGCTTGATGTGAGACAGGATCAAGATTTAGAGGTACTCTTGAAACCAGTTGAGAACAGGATGGTTATGCAGTTACTTGGATGAATTCCGAACCAAAGATAGTTCAGTTACACAGGATGGCTTGAAGCATGTGCTGAATAATGGTGAGACAGTTTTTAGCTTCTTTCCTGTTGCGCTAAAAAGGCAGTCCCTAAGGACCACATTTTTAACCTGTCTGATGCAAGGATGTTGCACCAAATTAAATGCAGTTGCAAGCTGAAGCTGTGCATAATGTTTCTCCACGTAAATGACTCAGCAATGCAAGAGAGCTTACACAGTAAAAACACATCATTTCCTATATAAACTGAGTTCTTTTGAAGGCAGGTTAAGATCCCAAATATTAGGATACTGGGAAGTTTTATCTAATGTAACACACCCTTGTTGTATTCACAACAGCTTGCTAAATACATAAAACACTTTCACATCCTGCAACAAACCATTAAACATTGCTGCATATCTATTTGTGTGTTAATAAGTTCAGCTCTGTCACCCTGCATTCAAAATAGTGCATGCCATCTAAATATATTAAGACCTCGAACTGTAATTGGAGTCTCACTAATTTGAATCTCATTAGACAAAAATTCTGTTAGTTTGTTTGTTTTGAACATGTACCTCTTTTCTGTTCCTCATTTAATTTAAATCTCAATGACTCCATACATTTTTAAATTAATGATATTGCTGGTGACGTTATTTTAAGTTTTACTAATAATGTTTCCTGTCTTGAGATACTTTTTAGCTCATATTTTGAGGTGGAAGTTAAGTGCTTTAAAAAACAGCTATCAAACAACACTTCCTTAAAGCCCCGGGCAGCACTGAATAAGTTAAGAGGGTAAAAATCAAGCAAGAAATCCATCATCAATGTTTTAAAATACCTTTTTTAAAAGCTCTTTTTGTTGTTCTGATACATATTCATCTCTGCAGACTGGGAATGCAATAGGTATTTAGTAGCTGAAATTTTTCACTCATAACTGCCACCTTCCTGAAGAGTGATGAATTTCTAGATATCAAACAGCAGTATCCTGATTAGGAATCATTCTCTGGAGCTTGAAGTGGTTTTAAATAGGGAAAAATACCCACATTTTGGCCAAATATAGATTAATTGATCATTGTGGTCTCTTATGCGGGTATAAAAGGGTATGTTTACCTGGATTTCCCCAAATGTTTTCCCATTATATTCTGTATTTGTGAAGAACATTTCATAAGAGGGAAAAATAATATGTTCACCAGTAGGTAGGTGGGGTTGAAAACTTTGACACAGAATGCTTCTTTCCAAAATACTCTTTATTTTTGTTGAATTAGAGTTTGTAGGTCTAATTCTTGTCTTGTACCAATGTAATTTAAATTACTCAAGTTTCACCTTAATATTAACTAGAGCACTTTATGGCTTATTTTAATAATATAAAGTTAAGACAGTCTGGTAGAAATGTCATTTGCAAAATTAATTCTTGAAATGGAAGTATTTTATACATTACATCAGTCTTAAATCAAATTTCATAGCAGACTTTAATATTACATTTAAGACTTTTGTATGAAAAATTGAAATCAATACATTTTTGGAGGAGCATTTTATAAGCTTTATTGAAAGGAAATTCAGATATGTTGAGAAGAGATAACATATAAAAAGATACTGAAGCTGCAAATACCTTGAGAAAAAACATAATGAGAAAATAATTGTGTGCAGTGTATGCTTAACTGACTAAGTAGTAACAGTCACGGCATAAAATTTTAGTCACACTTAGGTTGCATAGAACCTAATTGGCCAGCTATTTCAGCATCCCAAGCCTATGTGCAAGTGACTTCTCAGTGGGTTCCTCAAAAAGACGAGTTTTTTTGAAATGACAATTGTCCTAGGTTATCTCAGAATTTATCTAAGAGGATTGGTTTTGTGTGGGATGCTCAATGTATGGCTCCTTCTCCCAGCATATAATGGGAACACATGCTCTCATTTGACAGATGGAAGAAAGATGTTAGCTGAGAGCAGCTTTCTTCTGGCTTCAGAGCTATTCTTAAAGCAGTTTGTTCCTTCCTGCAGAGAGGTCTCAGCACAAAGCAGGTTTGGGAATAGCAGTGGTGCACAGGCAGCCAGCCTCTTTTCTTGGGTGCTCTGCAGAACGAGACGAGTAGGATTTGAGCAGGCTATGAGCACATCCTGTCTGTGAGTGGTGTTACAAAGCTCTGCTTCCAAAAGTGCTGGACTTATTACTCATATGTAACACTCTTGTGCAAGCACAGTGAGTCTGGCATTTAGGAAAGCAGAACGACTGTGCATGTGCTCATTAACTATGCTGTGTATGTAACAGAGAAAGATCACATCATGTGATCTTTGCTGCTGCTATATTGCTATTGGCTTAGACACCCCAGAGCTCAGCAAGATGCTTCCAGTCCTGGTGTTTAATTACCTCCCATTTAGTGCTTCCATTCCTAAGACCGTTTCCAAACTAGGAGGTGCTGCAAAATGTTGATGACCCTTTCTGACTGTGACTTCTTGTTTCTGGTCTGCTGGAAGTGAAGAAGAAAAGGAGGAGTCAAAGGACATGATTTTCACTCTGCTGTTTTTCCTGCTTCTTATGCCTCTGGAAATTACTTTTATGGTTTGAAGGGAAGCCACCCACATGCTCACTGCACCACTTGCAGGACCTTTAACCACAAGGACATAAAAAAGCAATTAGAATCCAATACAACATATGAATTTTTCAAGTCTGAAATAGAAATGGGTAGTCTATGTTATTTAAGTGATGCAGCACAATAGGAATGAATCAGTAGAAGCAATTAGATACATGCAAGCTATAGCTCCAGGTGTTTACTTCAGACCAACTTCAGACTGGTCCCACAGACCAAATGTCCTCTCCAGGTGTGTGCTTCAAAACTCACTGATGAAGGAAGTATCATAAATATTTTCCTTCTTATCTGAGCCTACCAGAGAGCCACTCTAGATGATACCCTGACATTTATCTGCATTATGTAGATAACAGTTGCATGCCACTGTTGCCATACAGGACGTCTGCTTTCCTGCTTCTTTTATACTTTCTTATTTGTGATTGGCTCCACAATATCTACTGGCTGCTCTGAGAATAGTCAGCAGGCAAGGAAATATGCTACATGAGAGGAAGTGCTATCCACTTTTTTTGGTAACCAGAATAGGATGACAACCTGAAGGAGCTGACAAACTTTTTCATGAGATCAAAGGTCATAGCTTCCACTTTGTCCACAAATTTCATCTTTAGATCTTCTTAAGATTACATTTTATGCAATGGATATGTCCAAACTGTTGCATACATTATCACTGAATGACAGCTGTTTTTCCCTTGTCCCACATATTGTATCTGATAAAAAACTGAGAACTGGAAGGTTTCTTCATTCTTCTGGATGTGGAACTGTTTACATTTCTCCAGGAAAAAAAAGAAGAAAAACAACCCACAAAAGCCCCCAGGTGGGCATCTCTTTTCCTTTAAATTTGGAAGACACATTCCAACTGAAAAAAGCCATAGAATGGATGGTTACTGCAATTCTGACAATCTTAGTTAGGAAACACTGAACTCATTTAGGGGTATTCTGGACCTTCCACTGAGGCAAGATCCTGTATCAGGCACTGCTGTGAGTGAATTTGCCTGTACTCTCTTTTTCTACCAAGCTCCACAAGAAGACAGAAGGCTTTTGATTAGTGGAAAGAAAAGTCTAATATTAATAGAACACAAGCTTGAATAGTTAACTTTCAAAATATGTAACAGGCTAGATGGTATAGAAACCCAAAAAGTGTATATGCAGTTCTTCCTCACCTGCTGTGTCTCTGCAGGCAGACTCTGTTTCACTCAGTGCCTTTCTACCAGCAGCATATGCAAAGTCCTCTCACGTCCTTTGTCATTTGTGCCCATCTCCTGTGAGAGCTGCCCCTCTGCCCCTGACTGCAGGCTCAATTTCTGCCTGGGCGCTGCAGGCACCAGCTCCTTGTGGTGTCCCTGTTCCAGCCAGGCTCTCTGGGCTTCAGAAGGGTCACTTTTCTGAGCCTTTTCTTTCAACACTCCACAGGAGAAATGATCTCCTCTTTCAACAACATGACTCCAACTGACCACATTTGTGAAGTACATAATACATAACATACAGTTGACAAAGACAGGAAACAAAAAAGAACTGGTATACAACCACCTAAAATTTCTTAGCTAGGTAGCTGATAGTTTCATATAAGTTCCCAAAAATGCTGCTTATAGCTCTTGAATGGGCCAGTAGTGTAAAAGAAAGCATTATATACTAGCTAAAAAGATCCTTCTTCCAAACTAACACAAGCATAAATTCACAGTAATCATAGTCGCCATTTAAAAAACAGTGAAAGTCAAGTAATCTCATCCTCATTTTACTGCACATAAAAATCTTGATTTCGATACACACACTAAGCTCCACCAGATAGTGATACTACTTATGGAGAGCATAGTGTTATTCTCTATCTCTCCATGAAGATCAGAGAAAATTGGTAACAGTCCATGCTACTGAATTTACCTTGATTTTTCTAGTGCATATGTGATTCCTTTGAAGCTCTATTTATGTTTATTTGGCCACCTTTCAGAGACAAAAAAAACTCAAGTGCCTTTTATCCTAATGTAAAATGCTCTATTGACACAGCAGTGATATACTGTTTTAAAAGTCTGTTGTGCAGACAGTCTCTTGTGAGGGGTTTCTCAATCCATTAGGACTCTACTTGACATTACTATTTTATTATGAGAAACAGCTCTTTCTGGCTTCTGCTTTCTATTCATTTCAAAGGAAGTGATACTGATGATATATCAATAGGACCTAAGAGAGAAATCTCATATGGTTTGTATCTTCTGCCATACTTTTTTGAATCATATTTTCTTAAAAATTTCTTTTTCTCTAAATCCTTTGGGCTTCAATTCCTAGCCTTTTCCACAGTTGGCACATGAAAATCTTCTTCAGTGAAAAAGCTGACATTGGTATTGCTCTCTAAACAGCTGAATGAACTGGTAGTAGTGTCTGTGGAAGAACAATAGTGCCCCTATTTATGAGCAGTTATTGTTTGAAACACTGTCATGACTTGCAGCTCAGAGATTCTACATTGATCTGAGTCAAACAGTGTGCACCTTGGATGCTTGACACCACTGGTGCTTGTGTTGTAGCTGGTGCAAAATGATTGAAAGATGCATGGAAATACACTCAGTAGGTAGGAGGGAGTTTTTCTTTCAAGAAATATCAATCAGCAAGGAAGCCTACAGGGTTTAAATTATCTGTGAGAGGAGTCCAAGATAATAGTGCAGTATAGAAGAAAAGATAAAGAGTCATGACCTGTTAATGAAGATTGGGGTAAGATGCAATAAACTGAATCTCTGACAAAGTAAAGGGGCAGCACTTCCAGACAGATGTTTCAAAGTGGTTGTATTTAAAATCTCAATAACATTTTATATGAAAAGCAGATACTATTAATGATACGGTCACATATAGATAACCAATAGGTCTGTCAGTAAGTATTTGAAAGGAAAATATTCAGGTAACTATGAATGACAGTTAATAGAGTTGGTATTATTACAAAACAGAAAGAGATTTTCCATACAAGAGGACAGATACTGAAATTTTATTAATTTTCATTTTAGATGCATTTTAGAAAGCCTGTTTTAGATAAGAGAGTGGTTCTCTGTTCATGACAAAACAAAATAATGCTTTTGTGCTGAAACCAATAGTAAATATTCTAGTTCTGAGATTCATTTTTGGTGATAGGAGTAACTGTCCTGCCAGGGCAGGTGGGCAAGGAGCACTGGGACAAGGGGCAGGGACAGTTGCAGTGTCAGTGAGCAGCCACATCCCAGGGCAAATCGACAGGACCGATGAGGACGGGACAAGGTCACCTTGGAGAGTGTCAGTGGTTGAAGATGAACAAATGTGGGCTGGGCACAGGCATACCTACAGCATAGCTCAGGCAAGTGTCAGGACATGGACCTGAGTTTAGCCAGTGGGGTCTGGCTAAAGCCCTGGCCAGGCTTCTCACTGCTCTTCCTCACACAGATCTGATCCAAGGCTAAGCAGCTGTACTACCTGCAGCATGACCTTGAATGCTAGCAGACAAAAATCTGGGAGAGGGAAAAAGCTTGCAGAATCAGCTGCTGCCCTATAATAGACCAGAGTATTTTCATGTAGGCTATTGAGTGACCCAATAACAGTTTTGTCTATTGGCACCAAATCCAAAGAGTGAAATTGTTACATCCATTTCAGTTGTTCTCAGCCTCTTGTTTGTTGTATTGTTCGCCTGTGTTTACTTGCCTGCAGCCCTTTGCAACTCTGTTGTAGTAGAGGAATATCAATTTTAACAATTATTTTGATGGAGATCTCCAGTGGGAATTGAGAATTTAGAAACTTGCCATGTTGTGTTTATTTTTCTTAGAGGCTGATGGGTTAGCAAAAGTATGGACCAAGCGGCGTAGGTTTTTTCAAATCAGGATACCAAAAAAAATTTGTAAATCAGAATCTATTAAATATAAAGATCAAATAATAAGAAACACGAGAAATAATTTGCATAACATGCCCTATCTGTATAGGTTGAAAATTGTTTTCATGGTTCTTCAATTTTCTTTGTTAGAGAAAGGAAACAAAAATATCTTATATTTTCTGAAACTCATGTGTTCCCTGTGGGCCTGTTCCCTGTCTTCATGTCTTCTCTATACTTGATTTTTCTTCTTCCATTCATCGGGTTCTTACTTTACAAGTGTCTATTTAAGCATACCCTTTTTAAAATCAGTATGCCAGAGAGGAGTGATTCAGGCACACTGCAATGTGAAATGAGAGTTTAAGCTCAAAACATTATGTTTCTGTCACACTTCCATTGTTTCTCATAAAGTAGAAATGTATATTAATAGGCAAAATTGGGAAAGTGGCTTTTACTATTTGCAGTCACCCCTCCACAGTCAGGAGAACCTATGCAAAACCCATGATTTCTAACCCTCTAAAGCTTCTTAAAAATTTACCGGTTCAGTGTATTATCAAGTTAGCAAAAGTTACATTTCCATAGAGACACAATATGTGCAGAATACTGTTAAAAATTGGGGCTATTTCGTAATTTTTTCCACCTAATTCTACTTTTATGTTTGCCATTATTGTAGACTACTTTAAAATTCATTATAACAGTTTGGTGTAACAAACTGCATAGGTAAAGTCTTTATAAGTTTTATCTTTAATGGCTTTAATGACTGTCTTGAAAGTCTTCCCTTGTGTCACTAAGAGGAAGTTGTGAAAGAGAAATTGCAGCTTTTACTTCCTGGCAGCTTAACAAAATTCAGAAAAATTAGTTGCCAGTGATATTTCTTAGTTTTTTATGAGAACAAGATTTATGACATTAGGTGGCTGTGTTTCTATATAGATGCAAGTGGTGCACTTCTGTGTACATTATATTATTCAATAATATCTGAATCACTTGTCCAATCTCAGGCAACTTAACAGACAGTGAGAAATCTAAAACCTGTTAAATTCCCATGCCATGAAAAATGTGAGCAGGTGAGCAGGAAAGAGACTTTTTTTAAACCTTCCCTGGGGATGGAAGAATATAGTGCAGGTTCAGCTGTTATAAAATAACTTATAGCTTGGTAGGAAAGATAAATTAGGAGTAATACAACCAAGACCATATATTTCATTTGCAGTATGATACCAAAAGAACCATTTCTCAGTCTAATTTCTTCCCCTTCTATGAAATCTGAGGTGAAAATCTGACATTTTTGGGCAGTAAGAATATTAATGTTTCTTTTACCCTTTTTCCTTCTCCCACTTATGTATTCTCTGATGTCTAGAAAGAATTGAACTCCAGCTACAGTCTCTAGTGTAAAAGGCAAGATTCCATAAGAAAAAGATGCATCAAAAACTAAGTTCTATTACTGCTTAAACACCAAATTGTTTCATGTTGTACTAACCATTAAAGACTGCTGCTCAGAGAAGAAGATAACTGACCCAAAGAAAATACCATGTAACTCCTGTTTGGAAAGATGTTTAATGGGTATCACCAGTAATTTTGCTCATCCTTGTTTTTCAGATGAAGCAGATCGGTCACGATGGTTACAACCCCTCCTCTGTAGCTGAATGGCTGGATTCCATTGAACTGGGTGACTATACCAAATCCTTTCTAATTAATGGCTATACATCGATGGACCTTGTGAAAAAAATATGGGAGATTGAATTAATTAATGTAAGTTGATTAATTTATAGCAGTAGTTCCTCCCAAATATATAGTACATGTCCTTGTACATCAAGGAGAATGCAGAAAAGCAATTTGCACCACAAATACAGCCATCAAATGCTCTTAATGACTACACCTTTCATGCCTGTGCCTGGGTTGGCTGTACCCTTTGCTTCCATTTACTTTGCCATTGTCTTTAGCATGGTATTCAATCAGCATGATTGTGTTTGCCTTCAGGAGGCAGAATGACATTTAAAAAATATATTTTGGGAGTTTGTAGCTACAAAGCACACAGCTCCAGCTCAATTATGCCTAAAATAAGGAAACCTTATAGTTAGTAAGTCATTCTAAAATAACACAGTTTTTTATTTAATTATCACTTTTGCTTGAAACTTCATTTACATGACTCAGTTTAATTAGATGTCCACATGGGGCAACCATAAACTTTAATGTGGACTGCAGTGCTGGGTAATTTGGAATGAGAGGAAATTTGTGCTGTTATAGTGAAGTTTGTAATGTTACAGTGAAGACATTGACAGTAAAGCTCTGCCAGAAGAATTTTCATGTGAGTTATGTGTCTGAAAGTGAGTTGTTTTCTCTTATAAAGCACTGAGGACTGTAGCGTTGCTGTAAGTTCTGAAATTAACTGTAATGTCAGTTTATATTAACTTTTAGGGCAACCTCTACATGGAGAGAAGCCTGATATCATATGTTATTGATTCTTCACAGACAAAAGGCTCTGCTCTTCCTTCAGGTATAGGAGATGCTGCATCTCTGCCTCTGATTAGTGCTGAAGTCCCAGAGCAGTCCAAGGGCTACCAGTAACCACAGTCAATCAAGCATAAAATAAAGCAGCTGGTGTAGCTGTATGCTAGGAAGCAGTTCCCACTGTGTCCCAGGCTGGAGAAATAAAGAACATAACTATGGTGTAAAGCCCTGTTGCAGCACAGTAACTTCTGCAAGCCAGCATCTAAACAAAAGAAAGAAAAACATAAAAGGAGTTATTTCATCTTAGTTGAAAGACAAAATCATTGAACATTAGAATTTCTTTTCTTGCTGCCACGGTTGATGTTAACTAGCAGAAAAATGTAGTGTAAGGGCCAAACTCTGCCTTGTGTGTTTTGTCTCATTTAATGTGTCTTGCAGGTACATAATTGGAAGTCAGGATATGATTGATACATTACGAATGTCTGCTGCTAAGCTAGTCATAACTGGGATTCTTTTTTCTCTAAATTGCTGGAATTTTAATAAGAACTGGGGACCCTTTGTCTCAGAAGCTAATATAGGTCATCAATCAGCACTGAGTTGAAAAAAGTAGAAGATTCTGCTCTTACTGTTTTCTGTAATTTTGCATCCCGTTTTGCCACAATCAATTTGCAAACAAATTACCCTTTAGCTCCCCCAAGTGGATCATTAAAACGTCATTAAAGGTTTGTGGTTTGATTCCAAACATGCTTAAACTGATGAAAAGGGGAGTACCTGCACTGAAGTTAACAGGAATACACTTCTGTAAAACTTATATAAACCAATCCCTTATATCCCTCTAACTTTAAAGCCTAACATTACGTTCAATTTGAAGGTCTGTACTTCTTGGGAAAACACCCATTTTGCCATGAGTTGCAAGCAACTGTTTAATAGTTGTATAAGTACTTCTATAGATATAGGAATCTATAAAGAGAAATATTTTTCCACCTGATAGGTTTGAATTATATTGTTCAAGAGCAGAGTTAATAAAAGTTTTGCCTTATAAGAATTACTGGTTCAGTCCCGCCATATTTGATTCCACCCAATCAGCAGGAGCTCAGTGTAATGATATTATGTTCACTGAGAAAATCTATAGCTTAGAAAGGTATTTACTATTACTGGGTTTTTTCATTTGAAGGGAATCTTTTAGAAATGGACAAGAAATTGGTTTGAAGCGTTGTGCAGTCTGTCAGAACGAGATACTTAGCTCTAACCAGCAGGCCTGCTGTCTGAAATTGATTTCAAAGGTCTCACTTCTTCAGTTGATGGCAAAGAAAAGCTTATTGCAGAAAGTTTTTCATAAAAGAATGCATAAAGGTCAAAGCCACTAACTCAGGAACAGGACTCTTCTCTTGAGTAGGTCAAAATACAGCCACTTGGAAAACAAGAAAAAGAAACAGACTCAGAATCCTAAAAAGAATTCAGAATACCCTTGATTTGGAGTCTCTGGATGCTTAAGTTGTAGATAAAACAAGAAATTTAAATTAAAGTTATGCCTAATATGCAATAAAAATGTATCAAGGGCTACAGAAATGGTAACTTCTTCATTTCAGCTTTTTCAACAGTTTCAGCCACTGAATTTGACATGAAAGCCATACCTAATTTGCTTCAAGGAATCCCTTTGTTCATATTTGGTGCTTCTTTCCATTTAGCTATTGGGAAATCAACCATGGGTCCTGGAGGGGTAGAAACAGGTTTGGTGCTATAGATAATATCTATAATATTTTCTGTTTGGATCCCTCACTACAAGAAGGAGGTTGAGGCACTGGAGCATATCCCAAAAGGGCATATCCCAAAGTCGGTGAAGGATCTGGAGCACACATCCCGTGAAGGGCGGCTGAGGGGGCTGGGGTTGCTCAGCCTGGAGGAAAGGAGGCTCAGGGGAGACCTTTTCACTCTACACCTACCTGAAAGGAGGCTGTAGCAAGGTGGAGGTCAGTCTCTTCTCCAAAGTGACAAACAATAGGATAAGAGGAGATGGCCTCAAGGCTCATATTGAATATTGGGAAAAAATGTTTCACTGAAAAGAAAGAGTTGTCAAGCACTGGCACAGGCTGCCCAGGGGAGTCACCAGGGTTGAGTCACCAACCCTGGGGATATTTCAAAGACATGTAGGTGTGGCACTTAGAGATATGGTTTAGTGGGACCTGACAGCATTAGTTTTATAGTGGAATTCAATTAACTTCAAGGTCTTTCCCAACTTAAATGATTCTGTGATTAAAGTTATCCTTCATGATTTATCCTTTATTCCCATAGGACACTGAAATGATCAGAACTTTGAGTCTTCTTGTCTTCCTGAAAAGAACAGTCCTTACTTTATTTCCAACACATTTTATTATTCTTGTAAATTATCGTCTAGGTAAGCACATTTAAAACCACTGTGAGAGCACCAAGTGGGAGAATGTCCTGAGGCACTGGTGGGAAAGGCCATCTTCTCTCAGCTTTTCTGGTTCCCCAGCCAGCTCTCAGGCATGAAAAACAAATTTAATATTCATCTTCCTAAAATTTATTTCAAATTATTCTGGCAAGGTAATGTCATCTCTGACTTACATGCTAGTTTCTTTCAAACTTTTATGTGTATATAGAGCATGTGATTCTTCGAATGCAATCAAGCAGCAATTTCTAAAAGCATTTGGATCAGAAGAATAATTATAAAAGTTACTCACTTGTGTTTCTTGTAAGCTCCCACCAGCATTCTCAGTCCTACTTCAACAAGTCAGACTTTGAAATTTAGATTTCTTTTCACTAACTAATTTTTCATTTAGATAATTTAGAATTTTCCCAGAACCATTTCCTTCTGTGATGGGCTTTCTGGGAAGCATTGTTCTAATTTTCTTATCCTGGGATTGTAAGTATTCAGAATGCCTTCTCCTAGATTAGGCTTTCCCAACACTTCTGCTTTTGTCTCCCAGGTTTCTTGGCTCATTAGGGAGATCAGATTCTGTATCCTGATTCAGATATAATTTATTCAATGCTGTAGCCATGAGGAACTTTTCTGAAATACATATCATCTGCTGAAAAAAGGTCCAGCATGTTCTATAATCCCCTAACCCACCTGTGCACCTGTGCTTTGAAGTATAAATGCTTTTCTATATGACTAATCATATTATCCTTGTCTGTTATTCTGGATTACTTATGTAACCCTCCCCCTGTGGGACTTTCTCTCTTCAGGGAACTTTTACCATAGAGATTCTTCAGGCGAGATATAAACACCTTAAAAGCACAAAGCAGATTATTTGTCGTGTAACACACAATACTTTGTAGGACTAATGAACTAGGCATTAAATCAACCCCCACCAAATGAGTCACTCAGTATAATGGGCAAGTAGTCATCACTCAGGTAAGGGGAGAGCTGGCCTCTGGGGCTCACTGGAACAGCCTGATCTGTGGTAGTGCTGAGCGGCTATCTTCTGATTTCCCTTTCTTTTTTCTCATTAGGATTTTATGTCCCTTCATGTGAGTGTTGTTCCTTGAATCCTTGAGGTGCCAGTTTTCCCTGTCTCAACAATCTTATGTCTGCAACTTTACCTTTCTTATCTCAAGTGCTTCCAGCCTGTGCACCCTCTCACAGCTCCCTCTCACGCCCTAGCAATTTTCTCAGAAGGAAACTGAGAACAGTTGCACAGCTGCGCTGTACTGAAAGTAGGTCTGGAATGACAGATAGTTGAACTCCTGGGAGGAGGGTTACATGGAAGTGGCCTGGTTTACATTTCTTCTCAATTAGTTCATCTTGCACTCTGAGCTTCTTTTCTCATACATACTTCTTTCACATGGATGATTCAGTCTTTTTCTTCTGTAAAAATAATCTTTATGCTATGGTTCAATTACTGTCCAGATTTTGAACTTTTTGGGAAGTGTCCTTGAAAATCTCTCCCAAATTGCAGTCCTGGTTTCTCTTAGGATTTGATGGCTGCTGTTCAGGATCAGAGCAAATAATATCAGAGAGAGAAATTAGTCACCAATGGACTGTCTTCCATTAATTTATAGCTAAATACTTTGGACGTTTCACAAGATCACTGCTGAGTGATCCCACAATTAAATTGAATTATCTACTGTGTGGAAAAGTGACTCTTTAGTTTTATTTAAAGTAGGTACATTATTATTGAAGCCCATGATATTTTTACTGTAGGAATGAAAGGGCCTAACAGCAGCCGTAGTGAAGCAGGTGAGTAGGTCTATGTAACCCACTGTGGTGTCTATAAAAATCACTATAAACGACGACTAGGGAAGGCTACATAGCAAGTATATTATGAGCAAGCATATTATGAATTATTTGCATAGCATTCTTAAAATAACAGTTTTGAGTTCAAGGACTTCTGAAATTGGGCCCAACTGGTACTTGACCTTTTACCTTGAATAAGTTCTTATCATCATCAAATTTTGTGATCTTACTGCTAGTCTTCTTGCCTATAGAATGAATAAATATATTGAGCTGCTGAGGTTCATTCACAGATCTCTTGAGGAATTCACTAGAAACCTTCTTCCACCTTGAAAAGTGTGATTTCTCCTGCAGTTTCCTAGTTTCAACATCCATTTCTCTGTGAAAGAACCTCTTCTTCTGGCTTAATGTCATGACTGCTGTTTTGTGGCCTTTGGGGTATTTTTTGTACAAGGGTTTTAAGAGTGGCTTCATCAAAAGGTTTTAGAAGTTCAGGCAAACAAGCAGATCGAGAAAATTGTTAACCTTCACTGTGTGATTCTGACTGCTTCAAGGATAACCAGTGGGTTCCTGATAGGAGGCATCCTTACATGCAGTCACTTCAACTCTTCTTGGTCTTTATGCATGTGTGAATTACTAGTATGCATTTTTTAATTCCCAGTATTTCACCTGGGATAGGTGTAGGGGCCAGTATTACCATGGATCTTCCATGAAACTATTCTCAAAAACTGACATCAATTTTCTCACTTTCCAGTCCTCAGATAACAAGTTTTTAAGGGAAAAGTTACACATTGTTGCTAGTAGCACATCAAATTCATCTTTGAATTCCTTCTCTATTTATCTTTTCTGTGTTATGGTTCATTTTACACACTTCTATAATTTGTCCTGTCAATGGTCTCATTTGCAAACCAAAGAGTCTTACATCATTTAGTAATTTCAGACATCCAGAAATCCTTCTTCTGTATCTTTCTGGTCCTTCTCTTTGCAGCTCTGCTGCAGTCACAGAGTGGCAGTGATACATGTCTAATTTCAAAGTCAATTTCTTTATGCATTTCTAGCTTGAGCCTGTAGATCTAAGTTATGGAAGCCACTGTGTTGAGCTTAGAGCTCAGAGCTCTCATGAGGCCTTAGGTGACTAATACACCTACAATATCTATGCCATATAGTCTGTGCTTAAAGAACTTAAACATACTGCACTTACTGCATTCAGATACCTTGATCAGGTTAATGTCTCACTTAGCAGCCTCTTCATCTACTCCAGCAAAGCAGATAGTAGCTCCACAGTTTGGGTAGTACACACCAAATGGATGGATTTTGTACAGGGCACACTTGACAATTTCCCATGCTATCTCGCATGAAAAGATTTCTTTTTCTTGGGAGGGCTGTCCTTCATATTGTGTTTGAAAAATTACTCTGTGACTCTTCTACTTTTGTTGTTACTTAATTTCCTGAGTGTGCCACTCTGCCAGAGACAGTTCTGGGAGAGGAACAAAATGTACTCTGAGACATCCCAACTCCAGAATTACAATTCCTGTTCCTTTTCCTCTGCTTCAGAGCCTTCTGCTAGTTTTCATATCACTGAAAAAATTGTTTAGAGCCACAGTCCTTTTCTGATCTCCCAGAGATACTGCTGATTGATAAAGATATCCATAGCTCTTCCTGCAGCTGCTTTCTAAAATGGCACCAACAATTTTGTTGGTCAGAAAAGCTTTCAAGACCATGAAGCTGCACTAGCAATATGCTGTGGGATCTTAAGTTATTAGGTATTTTGTTATTAAAAATATTTTCTAGAGTTGCAGAGTGTAGAGAGTTGTCTGTAAGACTTTTTCTTTGTTCACTCTTTACAAACATTTGGAACCATTTTACTAGGGTACTTGATTAAGTTCTTGGAGTTAATTTGTGTGAGCCAATACTTCTTTAGACGCAATGGTATTGATGTACCGGTGCAAAACCAGGTGTCTGCTGTTTCAAAGTTGCTAGGTAGCATAAAATTCTTGAGAATGTCTGACATCCCGAAAAAACAAAGGAACTCTTTTACTAAGGAACAGATATTTCTAGCCTTTGAAATTTTAATGTGAATCTTTAAAATTCTCTGCCAGGCAGACTGAACTTTGGGTCTTCTCACTCAGTAGTAGAGTAGTAACCTCTGTATAAGATGCATGAATACATTCAGGAAAACCTTTTCTACTACATTTATGGTGGGTTTTTTATTAAATAACTACAATTTTGAAATGGCTAATGGACAATCTTGGTTTGTTTGAGGAAATATGAAGGAAATATCCATTCAAATTCTTTGGCTTAATTTTCAAAGCTATCCTAATTATATTAATTAGGATAATTAATATAATTAATTATATAGGACCAAATATTAAGCATTGTTTTGACAACAGAAGAGTTGTTGGTGTTTTTCATATCAAAAAGATGAGTATGGAACTGAACAGCTTTCATCATGATGTATTACTTCTTCAGGTAAGATGTAGATGGATTTGTTCAGTTGCTCCTGCATTAGTAGGACAGTGCTATAAATTGGATTACATTCATATCTGCTAACCACTCTGGTTGCAAATACAAAGGATAACACTCTAAGTTACTCTGTTTACCTTTGACACTGGATCAGTAGGTCCATTAAATGTACCGAAAAAGCCATGCAATATTATACAAATAGCATTTTTTTCCGTATACTGGAGTTATGTAGATTTCCTTCATCCAGGGCACCCACAGAGGTCTCAAAGTAGTTTTAATAATGCATATCTGTTTCTTTTGCAGTAATTAAATATGTACCAATTACAATCATGTACTAAATTTGTTCCTTTGGATCTTGCATTTGAAAATTATTTTTTCTGCAGTCAGACTCTTTCTGTTTTGAATGCTGATAATATCTCCATCATTCAGTTCCTAAATTACTGTGGATGTTACTTATAATTTAGAAACTGTTGTTATGTTATATTATTGCAGTGGCTGTCTCTAGAAATCTCATTGGAAGTGCTGTATCCTCAACAAATCCATGTGCCAGTATTTTAACATCGTAACATGTTTAACTCTTCCATACAGTTTCTGCATGTAATGTTTTGTATAGGTGGTGATCTTAGAGCCTGGGAGTGATTTGATGTGCAAGCTTCCATCTGTTCCTCACACTAAAGAAAATACTTTTCAAATACATCATTCTCTTTCCTCTATACTGTTACTTGCAAAAGAGCTTGAGATGACATAAAGCATGGCAATTCCTTTAAACATCTTGTGTTTATCTCTTCCCACTCCCACTCTGGATCATGGCAGTGCTTAGACTTGAGAGCAGTAGGGGGAGGGAGGGAGGGAGGGAGGGAGGGAGGGAGGGAAGGAAGGAAGGAAGGAAGGAAGGAAGGAAGGAAGGAAGGAAGGAAGGAAGGAAGGAAGGAAGGAAGGAAGGAAGGAAGGAAGGAAGGAAGGAAGGAAGGAAGGAAGGAAGGAAGGAAGGAAGGAAGGAAGGAAGGAAGGAAGGAAGGAAGGAAGGAAGGAAGGAAGGAAGGAAGGAAGGAAGGAAGGAAGGAAGGAAGGAAGGAAGGAAGGAAGGAAGGAAGGAAGGAAGGAAGGAAGGAAGGAAGGAAGGAAGGAAGGAAGGAAGGAAGGAAGGAAGGAAGGAAGGAAGGAAGGAAGGAAGGAAGGAAGGAAGGAAGGAAGGAAGGAGCTGCTGCACTGTGAACAATGTCATGATATTTATTCTTTTGGTAGCATAATGATTTCTTTCTAATCCACCAGATGTCATTTTGTACACAGGTTATTTAAATAGAAGACATTATATAAATACTTTGAAGTAATTTTCCTGATTCTGTTATTTCCTTACCTTATGGCAATAACAAAAAAAAATACTGTTTGGTGATTTAAAAGTGAGATTAAAACCACCATGTTTGATTTGTAAATCTAGCCATTGAAATTTGCAGATAGCAATTGCTTTTCCCTCCTTTCTGAGGCAAACATTTGCTTTAGAATTTTTTTTAATCAGAACTTCCCCCCCTCTATTTTTCTCTTTTATTTCGTTCCTTCTCTTCCCCCACACTCTCTTCAAAACAAATTATAATCAGGTAGTGATTGGCAGTCATTTTTAGCACTAATAATCAAAGCTGAGCAATTTTAGCACCTATTGTGTTCCATCTACAGGATCATTTTCTTGTCCTGTAACACACAAGGTAGCACAAATGGTTGATTTATTAAAAAAATTATCTTGCATTATAAAGCAACCCGCTCTACCTATTGCCAGAGAGAGTACTGTCTCTGAAGTGTCCTAACAAAATCTCTCTCCATTCAGGGAACAAATAAATTGCTTTATCATTTGATTTTCTGTCTAAAATCTTGGTGTTCTATCAGAAGGTTCATATTTCAAGTTTCAGAATGTGATCTCCTTTCCAGGGAGTACAATAGACTACTTATTTCCTTTAAAACCCCTGGAAAATAACCTCTTCTGCCAGCCCACAAGTTCTCTACAAAAACAGATAAAATATAGTCACTAAATATTTTGTTGTCCTAGGCAACAACTTGTTCTGCCTTCAGCAGCTTAGAAGAGACCCGAATAAAGAATTATATTTTACCAGCCTAACCTTTTAAGTGCTGATGAGCCAGCAAGGAAATTGGATTTCCATTTTAAAATAATACCCTTTTTCAGATCAAGCTTATATTCATTTAGAAATTTTATACATAGCCTATTTTGAATTTGACCTCTGAAATATGCGGGCTTAGGATAGCATCCTTCATTACAACAAGAATTGTTGATTGTAGTAAAAGATAGGTGCTGTAAACAATTTCATTATGGGTATTTCATTTTGTAGACAATATTTGTGATACTTGAGCTGAAATAAATTGTTTGTTTCAAATACTTGCATTTTCTGCCCACAAAACCTACCTCTCATAGTTTTAGCTTAAGGCATTTTGAAACAGATTGTGTTGATTGAAGGTCAGTACAAAATACTTGAAGGTGATGATACATGAAAGCAAACAAGAACATAATTGTGTTAATGTTGCAAACTAATAGTTCTGAAGCAATTTGCAGTAATAAAAATCATAAATAAATATCCCCTTTTTCAAAGAAATAAAGCTGCAGAATTTATTACATAATTTTTTTTAAGGACTGCAGTACTATTTTGGTGCTTTTCAAAGAATACTGTGTTCAGTAGTGTGCAAAGGAGAAATAATTCTTCTTTTAAATTTTCTTAAATCTAATTTTATTCTGCTTCTGAATTGCCCTATATATTGTGAGGGGTTGATATTTCCAGTTAAAATTCCCAAGTGTATCAGATCTTGGCTAGCATGATTTGTCTTCTGTTTGCAACTGATTTCAATAGCTGAAGGTAGAGAGGACTGAATGGCAGTCATTTTAACTATAAAGATGTTAAAGATCAGAAATACTTTAGAAATATTTCCCTCTATAACAGATTTTTTAAACATTCTCAGGTGTGAGATCCAATGCAGTGTTGTGCCATATAGACCAATCAGTGTGATTAATGTGCCAGAATTAGGACAGCAGCCTTACCCTGGGTCTTTTGCTTGATCCTCCTGTCTCATATTGTTCAGAGCTTCTTTGGATATCTCTGCAGTCCACTGCATTTTTATCACACAGATACAGCCCTGGATTTCAAAAAAGACTGGAAAGTATTATACCAAGATTATTAATAGAAGTAAGGTAAAATTTTTTCAAAACAATAAAGTTGAGGGGAGAGGAAGTATTTACTCAACTGTAAAAGCTTCTGTTGCAGCCTACAGCCAACAGGGCTTCAGTCCTTAAAGTAATCTGCAAGGATTTTTGTCTTTCACTGTTTTTATCTTTCAAAGGAATAAGGTTTCAGTCACTTTCCATAAAGGATAATGCACAATTCTAATAGCTGTTGGTGCCAAGAGACCTGTCATACTCAGTCTATATTATTTCAAAATTAAATATCATTTTCTCCAGTTATAAATTTTCTATAGATGTAAATAACACACTGGCAGCCCAAATGTTTACATCCTTGAAATAGTTATTGGCAGGTACTTGTGATCCCTTTCATAATGATCAAGACCTTGCAAGGTTATGTACATTTAACTCCTGATTTAGATTCCTGCCTCAGATTGTACTTTCTTACTCATTGCTTATTTTAAAGATTGTTTTTCTTACCATGTAGAGATCTTGAAAATGATGTATTCATCCAAAAGCAGTATGTGTATGGATTTTAATGCATTTCAAAAATATGAAAAATAATTTGATAAAATGCAGTTAAACTTGGGTTTCTTGTGCAATGATATTCCAAATGTTATTCAGATAATGAATTACAGCATAGCTGTTGCAAGTCTGTGAGTCTGTTAACAGGAAATTAGAAAGCTTTCTAGTTTTCTGGGGTTCAAAACAGAAAATCAGTTTCAAAATCAATTAGAATGCTTTATCAGTGCTTTTTTAATCTGTGAACTAAATGCTTGATTCAGATGCACTAATGACAGCAGCTACTGGAAAAAATATAGTTAGGCCTTGGTTATTCTTTTCTTCACGTATTAAAAGCTGGATCAGAATCTGTCTGAGCTAGTCAGGTTGTATGAACACATTCATCAGTTAAGAAAGGACATATGTGAGTTTTCCAAATGGCATTTTTATCACTCTTGAGGCATCAGCCAAGCACCTGGCCATCCTGACTTTCTCAGGGTCTGGACTTCATGCTGCCCTTTAATGTAATACATTCAATAATAATTGTGTTCAGTGCTTGCAGCTGAGCTGCTAATGGCTGTCTTTCAGTCTCAATCATCTAAGGATTTTTTCCTGTTCTACATGCATGATCTACTTGAAAACAGAAAAGACAGTCATAATGACTTTCTATAAAATACTTTCCCCTCCAGTAAGCCACAAAGAAATACATACGCACTCATGTGCACACATAAAGCACAAGAAGAAGAATTATGCAGAGCTAAGTATTTAAAACATTTGTGTTCCCACACACAATATGGTTCTACTGTGTTTTCAGTGAGCATAACCAAATGCAAGGTATTTTGTGCTTCCTGCTTTATAAGTTAGATTTATGTAAGATTTATATAAGCAACAGATAAGCATCAAAGCCATAGCTGAGGAGGATGGATGGCAAAACACCAGGCTAGTTCATAAATTTACATTATTAAAGAGAAGTGATAGATCTATGCTGCTTCTTTAGTTGAAGCTGAGCAACAATTTGTAAGCAGAAATAATTCTTCTCACCTGCTTTTGATAACAAAGTATACAGCAGCACTAGTACATGACATCCACCAAAAAAAAAAAGTCATTATTTTACGTTATCCGCTCTGCTCTGATCTCTGACCTGTGACCTTTTTTTTTTTTTTTTTTTTTTTTCCTTTTTTAGTAATTTATTCTGGAAATCAGAAGCATGAGAAGTGACAATGTGAGAGAAAAAAATATGACAGAAGTCTAATATGCCTCTGAGCATATGGAGTGGCTGGCTTTGGAAATTGGCTAGAACTGAAGCATGGGAAAGACGAAGCTGAGAACTGAGGAGAGTTAGTAGTAAATGAGATATATGCAAGGATGAGATGTCAAGAGTCAGAAACAAGCGCCATTAGAAGCTAATGGGCTTAGCAAGAATGACTAGAAATTTATTTTGAAGAAACAGAGTACCTAAGTATCATATAAAAAAATATGACAGTCCTTATTTTATGTCTAGTTAGAATGAAAGCAAATGACTACACAGATACATAGAGAGTTTCAAATATTCAGAATTGCTCTCACAATTAGGTCTTCTCTTTTTCTTCACTCAAATCAGCTTGCTGACCCTTTACATCAGAGATTCACCCTCAAGGTTTGACAGCAAGCTCCTAGAACACTCTCTAAAATATTATCAGAAATTATACTTTCAGTATTTTTATGATGTAATTAATAAACAATACTATGGAGATGGAAATGGTGATTTACATAAAATGTGAAATATGACCACATGCCATATATTATAGAAAAAATAAAACATTAGGTAGTGTTTCAGGTAAGGAGATTTGTGTCAAGAATGCCTTGATGTGAGAAAGAGTTTAAAAGTTTATAAAAGATTCTTCCGAGATGTTTCATCTAAGCTGAGGTTCTTGGCAAAATATTTTCCTGTAGATTTTGATGTGTACTTCAGCTTTTCACCGTAAGATTTCTAATGGGCGCTGGAATTCAGATAAGGCAGAGAAGCAATCTGACTGCTATCTTCTTTGCATTTCCCCAGGGATTTAACACAGATTATTCCAATGTGTCAAGGATAAAACCCCCTCACTGTTTTGCAGGAGGTGCTGTTAAGCAAAATGGCTGAGATTTTTTGTTTATTGCTGACAATTTGTTATATTTTCATAAGCATCAGCATTTTAGCATCCCATTTGTTTCTGTTAACCTAAGTATTTTTTTCCATGTAAGTATGGAATTAGCTACTGCATTTTTCTACAAGGAATCAAGGAAGATACTGCTGATAATTAAACACAGACCAATTAATAGGCAAATGAAGAATTTTATTTGGTCCCGAAACTCACCTATTTTGTTTGACTGTGCATGTAGCAATTATCAAGACACTGAATGGACTCAGAGGGTCTGAAATATAAATTTTTTTATGAGAAAATGTCAAGGTAAGTTTAAATGAGGGTCAGAAACGTGTTTGCTGATAAGCAGAAAACTGCCATCAGAATCACAACACATATAATTCTGAATATGTAAAATCCTGTATTTGGACTTAGTCTTCATCATGTCCTCCTGATGTCTTGCAAGTAAAAAAAAAAATTAAAACAAACAAAAATAAGGAACAAAATCCTAAAACCTTTTCCAAGTATCTATCAACAGAGCTATCTCTTTATAACAAATCTTTTATTCAATTGTAAGAGATGCGTGTTAGTGACAATACCCACAGTTAGTTTTTACCCACAACTAGTAAAGTAATAGTAAATAGTAGCATGTTTTATTTATTTTAGTAACTAGCTGACACTTGGCTTTGAAAAATACTGTGGGAAGTCAATTATTTTCATTGTTAATTTTGTTTTCTGCTTCATCTTTTTTATCCCAAGGGTAGTTTCCCATTAAAACATTTCAGAACTTCGTTTGCTCTCACTGTGAGTTTCCCACCTGAGTTCCTAATCCAGTTTAGCTGGCATGCCAAGAGTAGTCCTGGTACAGAAAGGACAAACACCAGTCAGTGCAATGGACGTTCTGGGACATATCTGGAGGTCTTATACCTTCGGTGCTTTCACCAAAGCTGTCTTGCCAGCAGCTACAAACTTGGAATTCTTCTGTATCTTCTCATGAAACTTACTGATATTTTAGGAACCCAGCATGCTTGTTCAGTGCCTTGCTTTGCCGTGAGGCTCTTGGGAATGTTTAAAATGTGTGCACTCAAGTGTCTCTGGTGGTAGGATACGTGAGTTGTTCAGTTGATATGTGAAGCTGTATACAAAGCAGTATTAAAAAAAATAATTATACATTCATTTAGCAGAGTGGTATAATTCAATGTATACTTCTCCTGATCTGCTTCTTGTGTTGTGTTTAATTTACTTATGACCTCCCTCCCCTGGCTTTTATTTTTTAAGACTTCTCTTTTGCAAGTCTTCATATGGTACTACAGCATGAGCAATAAAAACCAAGGCTACCAGTATTCTTGGAGAGCTTTAACTCAACCAGTTTCTCTCCTCATGGATAAGCAGAAGAACCCTCAGTAACATTATTGATATTTTAGAGTGCATCTTCTAACCAGCCATTACCAAAATGATTGAAGTTCAAGAGGGTTTACAGCACAACTTTACTAAATTTTTATATAGGGACAACTATAACTAATTAGGCCTATAACTATATAGGACAGCTAATACTATATTATTATAAAGGACAATGTTGGGCAAAATTCATAACTGTCTTTCATGTGCCCATTATATTAATTATTTTGCATATTCCACTCATTAAGCAGGTGGAAGTGGAGCAAGACATTGCATTATTAGAAAAAACTGTGTTTTCCCTATGCATGTGTTAAAGTTCCTCGTGATGATTGGTCCTACAGTATGCAATCATGGATGTACTGGTAACTGTCAAGATTATTTTCTTTTTTAGCCAAATAAATTGGCTTAAGAAGCAGACACTCTTTTTCATAAATGTGTCACAGTTCTGAAAATAAGATTTTGAAATTTATTACAAAAAATTAAAAATAAATTGCATATGAAAATCTATATAATTTTAAAATATCTAGATATGTTTAAAAATCATCTTGAAAGTTTCTTTCATGTACCTAGGTGATCACTTGAAATTGGAATGAAATCAATAATGTTTTCTTTGACCTGTATTGAACATGCTAAATTGTGTTCTGCTTTAGCAAAAGGAGCAAAAATGGAAGGATAAAATTTCAGTTTTGAGTATATCAGTGAAATTGATATTTACAACTCAGTCATAGGAGATACATGTCTAGCTTCCTGCTATAATCATTGAAGATATACAGCCATTTCTCTGATGTGATTCATCTAGTCCTAAAACAAATGCCTAAATTACATCAGATGAGTCATGCCTTAAAGGTGCCTATTTTTCCCTGTTAATTAAAGGGACCTTTACATGAGTACTGAGATCTCTATCATGGACATTTTATGCCATAAAATGAATATTTCTCTGAATCTCTACCTGGATTTTTTTTTACTTGAGAAAATACAATAGAAATTATTGACTTAAAATTGTGATGTACAGAAAAAATAATAATTAAAAAATAGTCCCAGTATCAAAACTCCTGAGATGAAACCTGTTTCCCCTAGAAACCTGTTTCTTACTTGGGGAAACGTACTTGAAAGTTTCACTGTGTTCTGAGAAAGTAATTGTAGCACACCATCATATACCAACACGTTTTATCATTAACAGCCACTGGATGTACCAGACTGCTGAATGCTGCCTACTCCTTAGGAACATCATGTATCATATGTCTCGTTTTTTCAGTCCTGCAACTATGTCTCTCGTACTTCTATGGCTTTTGTACCACAAAAGAGAACAACTTTTACCATGTCTTTTTAAATCCACGCTCCTAGTTAGGAATAGAAAGAACAAAGTAAATAATTTCATTTTTCTGACAAGTCAGTATACTGAAAAGGTCCACAATAATCCCATGTAAAATATATTTTCCAATTTCTTTTAATTTTTTAAAAAATTTAAATTTCTGCATTTTATCCAGGACCTGTGGTTTTTTTTTATTCAGGCAAGATAAATCCCATTCAAATAGCACAGACCTGATTTTATAAGAGCTGTGCTCTTTGCAGCTATGCCTACAGATTTGAACCCATTTGCACTTCCTAAGGATAAATTTTGTAGATTATGGTAATTTGTAAACTTCACAGCAAGATCATAAATATTAATTCTATTTGGTTCAGCAGTCAAGCTAAGCAGTTGCTGAAAGTATAGCTCAGCATGTCTTGTGGGTTCAGCTAATACATCTGCTTTACATTTGAGGCCTAGAAAACTTTATAAATATTTTTCTAGTGTTCTCTTAGAAAATAAGTATGTATATGGCAAAGAAGGAATGAAATCTGATTATGCTGTCTTATGTGCTGAAAACAGTCATACATGCAGAATCACCAACTCCTGCCTGTATTCCTGAATTTAATTTAAAATACAAAATAGTTTGAATATGGTCTTACAGTGGTAAAAAGACATCTATCAAAACATATTTTAAGTCTCCTTGATATTTCTGTACATCATCTTAGTACATTTTTGCACATATCCCCAGAAAGATAGAAATATTTGCTTTAGGGAATTATGGGAAAAAAGAAAAAGTTCAGCAGAGAATTTAAATTATATCAGTAATAGAATTTAATGCTGTTAAAAATACTGCTCTGGAGTACAAAAGGAACAGGACAGACCTTTATAGGTATGAAGCTTAAAAACAGATAATGTATCCAATTGCTTAAAAAATAAGATTACACAAAAAGACACATTTAATTTAGTTAGGAGAAAAAAAAACAGTAATAACATATGAAAAATTAGAAAACTCTCTCTCTAAATGAACAGTGTAAACATCATCCTTTCATAAATTTAAAGTTGGTGAAAGCCAGAATAATAGTCCTTCATGACAGGAAGAAACCTAGCAGTAATCTCCCCAGCCCTAAATTGTGTGATTCAGTGACAATAACACATTTTAGCTCTCCCACCAAGCAGCATATACTGTGATATTGCTTACAAGATGGCATTTTAGAGTCATTGTAATAAAGGAAAATTCCACTAGGTGGATCTGGTGCTCTTCTAACAGGGATCGAGAACCTTAGTGCACAGTAATTCCGTGCCTTTACTTTTTTTTTTTTCTTGATTATGTTCTTAACTCTTCTTATTATGTCAGAATACAAACATATAGTTGGATTTTAGCACTAATATTATATTTATTGATTAAGGATAAAATACCCATGGTTAAATAAGACCAAGGTATGAGATTTTAATAATGTGTAATTCCATTGCTGAGCAGTTAGTATTTATCTTACCACTAGTATTTATCTAAAATGCTAGAGCCATTATTTATTTCAGACCTCAAAATTGCCTTGAATTTTTAAACTTGTACTGTAATCACAATGGACTTTTAATTACATTTTTTCTGGGAAGTGTCATCAGTCTAAGTAGAATTTTAAATTGGTAGATTTATTACATTTGAAACATTTTTATCACCTAAATTGGAATGTGATAATGGAATGTGAGCAACTTTCTTTTTGTCTAGGTCATTGCTTAAGTGAGGATGCTGATGTAAACACATCTCTAGAGCTCTGCCTTATGGCCTGGTGCAGCCACTCATATTTTTATTAAAATCAGTTTATACTTACCAACTTTTTCTCTCAGATGGCCTGAGATATGTAACTTTGGGCGTGCAGCTTGTATATTCTCAGCTTGTATTCTTCTTTAAAGGCTGCAGTTGCTGTTTGAGACCCAAAGGCCTTATTGCCCAAACACCTGTGTCTCCCAGATGTGGCAGTCTGGTCTAGTAAAAGGTGGTCTTCATTACTACAAATCCTACCCTTTTGAGAAGGTTTAGAGTGGATTGTTGGTTCTACAAAATGTTTTTTGTCTTTTTTTTCTTGCCATTTCTGGTGTTACATCGTTGGTTGTTTTTGCAAACAAGGTTCATGTTATTAATGCTAGATAACTACTACAAATATTTCCACAAACTAAAGGACTTTGTTTGTTTCAGCTGTTTGCATTTTCCTAATATGCTAGTGAATGAGTTTTGGAATATTACAGAGAATAATACAGAAAATAAAGTATAACAGATATGAGAAATTTCCAGTCTGCACACCACAAAGCCAATTTCTGATGTTTTCTGATGTTCTCATACACTATATGTGGTCTTATTTCTGGTGGGCATGTGGGTTCATATGCAGCAAATATAAACCTATTGACAGTAGTCTTGCTGAGACCCTAGAAATTATTGTCAGACCCACAGAGGTCCACAGTTCAACACAGACTCCCATCAGGCCAGAAATGAGAGTTTATATCACTACTGATAATTATGATTTAGCTGGTGTCTGTTTTCTTTTTCTTTAGGTCACTGTTAAGAAAGCTTTTAAAATCAGGCTGCACATTTTCTGTTAAATATAAAGGTGCAGAGCATCTACTCATCAGCTATTTTCATCTAATGCCATGCCACACAACCTATGCAGGGAAGTGGATTGGTGCCCCACTTTACCAGAATAATCTTCTTATTTCTTTTCATGGTAGGTATAGAACGGAGGGCTACATCAGTCATTGAACAAGACTAGAAGTAGAGGTATTTCCCTGCATGCAAGGACCTCAAAAAACTGCAACATCCAAAAAACATTCATCAAAAAGAGTAAACCAGTCTGAAAAGTGCTATGGCATGTTTTAAAAAGCAATTATTTGGCTGGCAGAGATAGAAAGCTCCATCTTTCTATAATAAAAAAAAAAAAAGTGATACACTTTTTCTAAAGCTCAAACCCATTCTTTCATCTTGCCATAGCCAACCCAGCATATCAGAAGTATTACAAAGGTGTGATGTAAATGCCTTCTAAGCTCTAGGAAGCCTGCCTAAAACCACCAGGTAAATAGAAGATCAAATGTGCAATTGATTGTGATTCATGTGTTGAAATACCCTTGTGACCTCTGTTATTCTAGAAAAACGTAAGACCAACTAGAACTTGATATTGCAATACAGAAATTCTCAGTACTCAAATGAAATTAAGCATGCAATAGCCAGTAGCGGGTGAAGAAATGTGTGAATTTGCAAAATTTATTTCTGCCAGAATTTCTTAGTGAAGTCGAAGCAGACATAACTATCAACTACAAAAAAACTATTCAGTCTTTATGATTAAACCCCAGAATCTCGTGAGTTAACAATTAGTAGAAGTTTTCAATTCTTTTCAGTTTCAAGCTTTTAAATTCTTTTGACTAGTGTTGCTTAGCATAACCAGGAGCTATCATTGTAACCAATACTAAGGCATTTGTGAGTATGAAGAACTAGCAAGGAGCATTATTTTTAACTTTTGTTTCTAAGCAGTGCAATAGCAACAATACTGGTGCTGCGACAACACTCCTCTGCCTCAGTTCTGCCCACAAGCCTTACCTTAAACAAAGAGTACACACTTGCAGAATTCCATTATTAATAATCTAGAAAATTTACATAGATATATGAAAGCAAAATAACCTTCTGCCAACATTTGGACATTTCAAACTTAAAAAATAAAAAACACAAGGATCTGTCATTTTGGCATGAAAAGCTTTTTCATATGGTTCATAATGTGCATTGCCAGAATTGACCTTGAACTGAGAAGCCTGCAAGTATTTTTCTTTTCTCTTGGTATTTCAAAAGAATATTTCTATTATGTCCTAAATATTTTTTGTCATTGTGAGCTTTATTTCTAGAGTAACCTCTTATGGTATGTTGTTTCTCAGGAGAACACATAAAATGTCACAGACTAGCCTGGCAGATTACAGATTGCCCTGATGGTTCTTGACACACCAAGACAATTTTAGAAACTACTAGAGACAGAAAACATTTAAGAATGGTTTTAATTAGAATTCTGATTTCACACATATTTTTTCCAAGCCATTATTGTATTCATTTCCATGTGGACCCCCCAGGATACCACCTCTTTAATTCTGTGTGTCTGTTACTGCTGGTGGATTTGTGCTTGCTGCAATAATAAGCAAGCAGCAGACATAACCTCTCTGGCTTATGGTACATTACCAAATTAGTTGTGACTTCAGAGCAATGAATTCCATAGTTATATCTATATTAGTAAATTAAACAGTGTTCAGGAAATGTGTCTAGGCACTAGAGCACGCATTCAGAAGGACCTAGGTATCCTTTTGGCTTATACTAGTATTGAAGAGGTGCTTGAAAAAAAAGCAAAAGATTCTTTTTTGCTCCTTCCTCCATTTTTCTGCTCATTGCATTGTATCCTAGTATTCTGGAAAAGGCAGGACAATTTGTGCCCTCAGCATGATTTTTAGCCTGGCATCATAAAGTACACACATGCAATAAACCAGTTTAAAAATATCCTATTATCTGCAATGACAAATGTCTATCTTTAACTCCCTGTCCTCTTTGTCTTAGTTACCAAAACCCATCTTCATTACTGTCTTGCTGTAACAACACTTTATATGAAATTCTAATGACTTGCATCTCAACGGGGAGTTTTAATTAGGGACAAAAGTTTTCCACTTCTGTCTTTCTCACAATACTGTCATACAAGTAGCAGATGAAAGGTTTAAATTTTAATGTGTACTCCAGCATACTCTTTTGATTTGTATTCTAAGTACTATTTGGCAGCCTGCCCTTATTGCTTGTGTTTTACTTTATTGCTATACATAATTTTGAAAAATTGCTCTTAGAGTTGATACAAAGTATGGGTGAGAATAATCTAGGCATTTGCTGTTGTGTATCTTCCATTATTACCTTGTTTCCAACAATTTTGCTCTACTTGTCAGCTCTCTCGCACTCTGTGATACCCGGGTTTTTGGATTGCTTTCTAATTTAGACATCAGCTGTAAATTAAAGCCTGCTACTTCTTCCATTGCTCACTCTGCAGACATAACTGCTTTAACTTTGCAAACTCCTCAGAGGAGGGATCACCGTATTATCTGGACAATGTTTGGCACAGTGACTTTCTGACTCATAATCAGTTTGTCTGTCCACTCTAGAAGAAAAATTAGCTTATCCATATTTTATTATGAGTGATTTAAATTTTATTTTCATTTGATCAGGTAAAAACCAAGCAAACACAGCCTTCCAGCTGTCCTGCATCACCAGGGTGGCTCTGTTTACCTGTGCTGCAGCATGATGGTGTGATTTCAGAGGTCTCATACATCCTGGCTTACCCCAAGATAAACCCCATGGTTTATCCTTTAGAATTTAATTGTTCCATCTCGAATTTTATCTGAGGGAATAGCTACTGAAACCTGTGGTACCAGAGATGTGGTGTTGTCAGCAGCTGTGCTACCCAGGTACATCAGCACAGGCTGAGGCCACACATCTGGGCAGCTGTTCCCTTGGTGCTTAGGTATGTCTCAGCCTGTGACTTGCTTCCCCTGGGAATCTGTGTGTGTCTCACGGTGGGGCCGGGATGGCACAGGGGGAGCCTGGTGCTGCACCGCCTGTGCCACAGCACTTCAGCAGTCAGCTGTGCCTGGCAGGTGGGGCGGTGTGGGCACACAGCACCCTCCTGCCCACAGCCTCTTCCCTCTGACTGGCAGTGTTTGAGCCAGGAATGACTCAACTTTTCTGTAAGATGCCGACGGAAGTCTTGAGCGCTGTTATTTAAAACCGTAGTATTTCCAAGCTGAGCTAAGCGGATGTGTAACACATGCCACAGAGCTCGTCTGCTTGATGGAGTGGCTTTGCAGAGCACTGAAAGTAATGTTTTACCATTGCTGCTGGAAAGGAATGGATTTTGAGAACAGACAGAGGAATAGCAAGATTTAGGAAGGGTCCAGAAGCGACAGGGTCCCACAAAGCTGGAGGCTCCCCAGGGCAGCAGAGCAGGGCCTGGCAGCCAAGCCTCATCCCACCACCCCAGCCAGGAACAGGGCATCTGTGGGGGACAAGGGCAGCCCCAGGGATCGGGAGCATTCTGGGGAAGAGAACAGGCTGAGCTGGGGTATTGGCCCACAAGGGGTGTCAGGATCAGGAAGGGTGTGTGGGGGCTGGAGTCAGACATGGCCCCAGGGTTGTTGTGCAGAGCTTCCCCATGGTGGGTTCTGGGGGTCTCCATGAGGCCAAGGACAGCAGAGGGGATGTGCTCTGGGCCTCATCAGAAGTGTAGAGTCACTGAATGGCAATGGCATGAGCCTGGTGACTCCTTCCTTCAGTTGTTGCAATTGTCCATAATGTAACATTCTTGCTGTTTATGTAGTTTACAATATGTCACTACTTTTTAATTGGAATTTGAGATTGTGTAGATCTTTGGGCATGTTCAGAGATTTGGATGTAGTAGTCTACTTGCTTATATTATAGAATCACAGAATGTGATTCTATAATATAAGATCATCTAGTCCCAAGATCATCTAGTCCCAAACCCTGCTGCCACGGGCAGGGACACCTTCCACTAGACCAAACTGCTCAAAGGCTTATCTAACCTGCCTTGACCATGGCCAGGGTTGGGGCATCTACAACCTCCCTGGGTAACCTGCTCCAGCATCTCACCACCCTCACAATAATTTCTCCCTAATATCTAATCTAAATTTCCTCTCTTTTAATTTGTTCCTATTACTCCTTATTCCTGATAAAGAGTTGCTCTCCATCTTCCCTCTAGACCCTGTTCAGGTTCTGGAAGGTTGCTACAAGGTCTCCATGCAAGCTTCTGTTCTTCCTTATGCTTTATGTCAAAATCTGGATATAACAGAGACACTTTTAGTGAGGGTCACTACTACATAGATGTAGCAGCTTGCCTTTGGAGAAACTCCTCAGGATACAGGATACAGGAGCATTTTAAATGTTTCTACTCAATAATCATTTCTAGGATATCTGACTTTGGCTTGTCATTCCTTTGTGTATGACAATCCAGCTCTTTTAACTAAGTTGAATATAAAGCTTGGTGGTTTTCTTATTGTTTGGTTTGTTTTACCTCTACTTCCGTAAATTAATTTCAAACTTTCATGGGTTTCTAAAAATTAAGTTGATCAGACAATGAAGGCTGGTAGAAAGTTGACTCTTTCCACAAAATATCATATTCTTACCATTCAGTTCTTTTTCAGTTGCAAATGCAATAAAATAAGTTATGTTGGATGAAATGCAGTACTTATTATTAACAAAAAAATAGTAGTTATTGTTACATTTAAGCTCACAAAAGTGTAGGTAGATTATTTGGTAATTCTATTCTTTAAAATAAGCATATTAATATCCCTACTATTTTGTAGGCATTCTCCAAGGTCAGTGGAAGAATATAGGTACCCCCATGGCTAATTATCACTTTCTAAAGTGTTGGTTTATTCTGAAATTGTGCATTTTACCTCTGTTGTTCAATGGTGAGTGTGTGATGGGGAATAAAACTGTGCTAATATCCAGATTTCATGTTACTGAGCTCTGTTCTATTGGAAAATTTTCTCTTTTCATCTGGATAGTGATCTCTTCTGCAGTGGTTGGGGATGAGAGCAGTGTTCTCATCATAGCAGTGACTACATGTTGAGTAATATGCCAGAAGACTTCTGACTTTTATGAGTCACCAAATACAAGTGGTGTGGTGATCCTCTGAGCTGATTTGAAGGGTGGAGCAGGAAGAATTTTGGAGTGTTTCTGATCATTCTTGAAGTGATCCAGTAGCTTCTTGTTTCTACTGCATCAAATATATCATATAAATTGAGCAAACAAAAAAAATTGACATGTTCTCACCCATTAAATAAGCAAGCAAAAGCCAGAGGAGTCAGAGTCTGTATGCTTTTTGAGGTTAAGTTTGGTTTTGGAGGGCAATTGAGAAGGCAGAAGTTTCACCTAAAAAGATTTGAAAGCAGCTTATCTTATATCTGAAGCAAAATACTTCCACTCAGGTAAAGGTTGTATATCTCATAGTTGTGGAGAAACTCCTAAATGTTAAAATGGATACAGACTCCAAGAAATGTGGTACTGTATGATATTTCTGCAACTTTCATGCTGCTAACCGGTTTGTGGAAATCCTCTGATTGACAGTTTCAGTTATCATGTAGTATTTACAACTTCAAAACTTGAATTTTCTTCTTTTCAGTTTTTAAACTGCAGTAAGAACACTGACAAAATAGCAGAGCATATGAGCTTTTTAAGGATTAAAGAAAAGCAGTTAAGTCCTGTGTATAAAGACACAGTGTATAGGTTTTAGAAAGCCATCAAAGCCATTCTCTGCTGCTGGACTTAGATAGGATAAGATATGTTCTCTTAAAGTTAGAAACTATTCAAAGAAGGATTTTTTGAGAGTAATCACAGAGAGGCTGAGTTAGATTACAAACTGAACATGGTTAAGGACTGTTCGTGGGTTCTGAAATTAAATGGCATGAGCTTATTGACATCTATTCAGCAAAAATCTCATCCTTATCTCCAAAAGAACAGGTAATGATGTCTGAACATCAGATGATGATGTCTGTGAGAATGGTCCCTGGAGCAGACTGTCCTGAGAACTATGCCACAGAGAGTGCTAATTTGTCATCTCAGGGTGAAGGCTATCAGTTAATTAACATGTATGATCAGCAGTGTGGTGGCTGGGTTCACTCCCTGGCTCCATTCCACTGAGCAGTTTAGCCACAAACAACTATCCTTGCTGGAATTAGCAGCTTTTCTCTGCAGGCTTCAGGCTTGCTAATGGGCATTGCTCATTGATTCAAAGGCATGTTGTGATTTAGTCTTGTTCAGTGGGTTGCTGCTTTTCTTTTCTTGCCTTGCATTATAAATTGATGAAAGCCCTTCTGTTAGAGCACTGGCAGAATCTGGTGCCTGAAATGGGAGGAAAAGACCAGCTTATACCTTATTCTCTTTCATATAGTCTTACTGCCATTTTATTATGAGATAAAGGCAATTTGTGAGCAACCTACCCAAGTGATCTGGTTTTGTGTGTACCATAAAAAAATGCCCTGGCCCACAGTCACAAGTCCCATTCTACAGGAATTTAAAGAGAAAATATTTTGAATATATATATATATATATATATACACTCACACAGTAGCTAATCAAATCCAGATCACTGATCTTTTACTCTTGGGTGCAATGGGTGAATTAGATTTGCAGCAGCGTATATTTGTTTCTATGAGAACTATAATTCTTTCTTTCCCTACTGCACAAAAAGGACTGTTTTCCCAGAAGAGCTTAGAGAAAAACACCAGGAAACTATGAAGCTGCAGTCCCAAACTTCAGTTTTTGTTCAGACTCCGACCCACTTCCCTCTCCTGTGCTATATAGCAGTAATTCCAGGAGGATATGACTCTTGCATCTGGATGGGTTTCAGGAAAGGTTGTTGTTGAGCCAGGAGGAGGCAAATGCTTACTTCTTGAGACTTAATGAATTAATTCTGATTACTTAGTTGGGTTCTGCAACCTGTATTATCAGTATTTCTAGGTGGTGTTGGTTCTTTTTGACCAATAGACCTATTTACATGTCATTAATTACTATATAAGCTGGTTTTTTTTCTGAAACCCACAACCAAGCAGGAGATGCAGTGGCTCTTACATCTTGGAGGATCATCTCATCTTTATTATTGCAAGCATTCCAGGCATCATTCAGATGTTGGTCACAGCAACAAGGAGTGATGGGACCAAATGCTAAGCCATGTCTTTCTAAGTTTGGAAAGCAAAAGAATCTCTGTGGTAGGCTGATACATCTGCTTCTTCCTAAATGATTTGGAATAGATTGTGAAGTTTTTTGCATTTGCAGAGCCTACCATGTTCTTGAACAGCACCAAAGAGCAATCTCCTGTATCATGAGGGGAGGGCAGGTAATACAGAAAGCATTCAAAATGGTGATCAAGAGAAAGAGCACTCCTGGAAAGGCAAGCACCTCTCTGGACCTGCAGGAGAGTATACTATAAGTGAAACAGAGAGCTATCAAAAAGTGAAGCCACCAGACAAGGTATTTTGCTTTTTAATGTCACAGCTTTTATGGGTGTGTGTTTTTTCTGTGGGAATTGATGTAATAACTTATAATTTTATCAGACAGCATCCAGGACTTATGTCCTCTGTTGTTTCATTAATGTCTCTCTCTATGATTGCATATGTCAATCACAATACCCTTTATAAACCATTTCCTAGTTTTGTATTTCACTTTAAGAAGCTAATGGTTTTTAATATTCACTTGTGATGTAAGAACTATGCTAGCTCTCAGAATAAATATGGTATCTCATTGTTACTGTAAAAGATAAATGCCTTGCAGAATGTGAGTATTTGTGAGTATTCCAAAGAAGAAATAGCAAATATTAAATCAATTTACTAGAAAGCAAGTAGCCTACTTTGTTATTTGTGGTCTATCTACTAGTAATAAATTGATCAGCATGTTTATATGATAGCACTGGAAAAGCTGCCTATTTAGTTTTCAGTCTGTAAATACTTAGGTGGCCACATCACATTATGAAGATTTTCACCCAATGCTGGTTTACTGTTTGCCTTTGTCTACTGAATTTACTAATACTGATAGCATAAGCTTGTAAGGCCAAGAGGTCTTGTAAATCTGTAACTGATGCTAACCAGTGCAAACAGGATCTTCTGGATTAGGATCAAACACACAGGTTTGCATTATCTGCTGCTGTACCCAGATTTGATCCTCTAAGTAGGAGCATTTCCATAAAGGTAATTTATCAACACTAAGATTGAGATCCCCAGAGGATTTGAATTAGTGGCTTCGATGCCAGTCTTTTACATGTTGCATGTCTAAAACTTGATGAGAAATGGAATACACAATAGCACTGCTAACCTGCTCATACCTTTCTTCTTTTATTTTTTCAAGTGAGAAGACATTACATATGGTCACACAACACCAGAGGCCAGGAGAGAGCTTAGCTGCATAGCAACTGAGGTTTCAGAAGAACAGAAGACTGGGGCAACATCTTCCTCTTTTTATGCAAGGAATCATGAAGATAGCCTGAATTGCAAAAACCCAGGAGAATAAGAAGGGGAAAACAAAAATAGGATGAAAAATAGGAAATTGACTTTCCATAGAGTTTGTATCCTCAGCATATCAAAACAGTACTGAAAAAAGGGGATCAGGAGCAACAAGGGGAAAAATACTGCAGAAAACAGTAAGATAGAGAGAAAATAATCTCATAGGATCACTTTTTTTTTGAGACAGGAAAACACTTAGCCAAATTGCCAGTGTCTTTGGTCAAGTGCATTGTGTATCAAATATGAAGTAGCAGAGAAGCAGAAAACTTTTGTCCCCTGTTAAACTGGTAGGAAAAAGGAAAAAAAAAAAGGTGAAAAAGTAGTTTCTTTAAACACAAACAACAGTCTGGTATTTTTTGCAACATGTGATATTCCATGAGTATCTTGCTTCTGCTTTTTGAGACTAAAATGCTCTGAGAACCTTCTGGAGGAATCTGTACCCTCCAGCAGGCAAATTCCTCCAAGCTCCTATAAAACTTAAAAATAAAAACACAAGCCTCAAACTACTCCATTCGTTCCTGCTCTCATACAAACACCAGTGTCTGTACCTTGAGACTTTAAAGATGCTGCATTTTATTTATTTTTGCTTCTTAGAGAATGGTACCTGAGTTTGTGTCCACACTGTGCTTTTCTGATGACATGCCAGTCTGAAGTGGCATATGCCTGCCTGTTTACCACACATCCAGCATAGTGTGGCTGGCCTTTATTCAGGGGATAAAAGTAGATCTTCCAAGATATCCTGAACCTTGGTACCAATGGTAACCTCATTCTGCTATGACTATAGGAAAGGTAAGCACAGGTTCACTCTTTTTGTCGGAGTTATGTCAGGACTGTTACAAAGCACCAAGGGGGAATCACAGTTTTGCTGCTAGTGAGCAAAGACTAGTTTTTCTCTGAAACCATTTCTTTATTTCTATAGACTTATTGCTCTTCATATTATCCTTCTGTCTTCTATTGGAGAAGGAAGAGGGAATGAGAAGAAGTAACCTATTGGCAGCTTTTCATGTTTATGCCCATTGTTGAATCATGAGAATGAATTACAGAACAACCCTGAATTTATAGAAGTAATTGGTTTTCACACTTCACAACAACTAACATCCATTTTAATAATTTAGTGCATTAATAAATCATCATCTTTGCAGTGCATTGCACTGCCCTCACTGTCTCTCTTTACCTTTTCATTCAAAAGGTTCCACCTGTATGAGATACCTGATATTGTGTCTCCTTCCTGCATTACTGTATCTCTCAGACCATCCTCAAAGTCATCTACTTCAAATACAAATGTGAATTTTAAAACTGCAGACAGTGTAGTAAAAAATTACTCGAATAAATCTGTTTTGTTTTATTTAGCTACTGATTCAGCTGTTCCACTTTGCAGCTGTTTGTGATTTGTGGACTTGAGGGAGCGCAGTCTCCTCCTCACAGTTTCTTGGTTAGAGAAAGAAGCCATTCAAAAGCCCTACTGTGGGCTGTTATCCCCAAAGTTCAAATTGAAATCCTGACTTTCCAAACAACTATCCTCTTTCCTGTGGAGCACATCTTGAATAGATTTCTTCTGAGGGAATTTGCAGCTCCTTCTCAAAGCAGCATCACATTACTAATTTGTTATTGATTAGGGAAATATTAGCGTATCTCCAGTCTGAAGGTTGCTTTTCTCATTCAGGTTGTTTTCTTTGTTTCTAGCAACTACACAGCAGTAAGAAATCATTTTTGTGAGGGTTAAGTGATCTCTGCAGATCATTCATTGACTGTTGGTCTAAAGCCATACTGTTGGGTTGATGTTGCATATCCACTTAGTCTTATAATTTAAGGTTTCATGCTAAATTAACAGTTTTAGGGGTTGTAAGTAATTTTTATGCACAGCATCAAATTGAACAAACAAACTTTTTATTTTGCTGTTTCATTATCTGTTTGCATAGAAGTCTGTGACCCTATGTTTACCTAAATATATAGTACATATTGAATACATGCAAATAATCAATCTCTTTGGAGTTTTTTTGATAAGAAATTGCCAGAAAATTAGAGTAAAAAAATTCTTAGAATAAATATATTGCCATAAAATTAATTTTCTTCTGTCTGTACTGTAAGTCATCTAGCATGCTTCCAGCAGTTGTAACAATACTGAGCTCTTTCAGAAACAAGTGTAATAAAAATGAGAAACTAAGTAAAAATGACTGATTGTATTCTGTCATAGCTAAAACCAAATGTAAATAATATCATAATGAGCAAGGGTATGAATATTGGCTACTGTCACAGAAACACAGAATATGGTGGATTGAAAGGGAGTGATAGTGTTCATGCTTTAAAGAATTATTACTCTTACTTCACAAGCTTGGTGTCTGATATTTGTGAAACTATAACTTTCAAATAATTCCTGGTAAATAGTTGATTTAATTAGTTTTAGCTCTGTTTCTGCATGTGATTTTGTCACAAACATGTTATAATTTTCTCAAATGTACTCATTAGAAAATTTCTCTGAGTAAGTTTTAGTGTTTATATTCTTTGCAAATACTTTAAAGTCAACATCTAAGCTGTTTTAAAGAGCTTTGATTGGATATGAGTCACATAGTATAGTTGTGTTCCAAGACTGGTGAAAAGGAACTTATAAATTTTTATGACTAGTCACTTTTCTAGATTCAAAATTTTCTGTGTTCTTATTCTCTCTTTTGTTAACTGTTCTGCTATTTGACTCATTTGCCTGAATAGGCACACAAAAACTAGCCTCAAAATGAGTCTAAACACAGCCACAGTAGAGTCAGCATTTTTCCAAGTAAGTATTTCTGGAAATTCCACTCTTGTAGATATATGCCTCATGAACTGGCCATTTCAAATGTGCTTTGACATACTTTTTTTGAAGTAACTTTGTCATGGGAATATTTAGATCTTGCAAATTGGGGGAGGAGGGAGGCGAGGAATGCTCATTTGCAATTCTGAGGTATTGTCTGCTGTAGTTAAGGAAAGGCATTTAGTATCCTTTAGTGTCCAAGTTCATATCAGCAGCACTGAATACCAGCTCAAAATATCTGGATGCAACTGTATACTCATTTTTGCATTCACAGGTTTTCTACTCTGACACCACTTAAAGGAAGTAGCCATTAAACTAATACCTGGCTCTAGGACAGGTTTAGGAGCTATATATTTGTCTGTTGCTCTAAATCCTATAACTAAATCAGAAGTGTCTTTCTGACATGTGATTATTTATATGTAGTGATTAAAAATTTAAGATCTGAAGCACTAATACCCCAAGGCAGCTGTTCAGTTTTGCTGATACATGATGGTGAATTAAGCTGGTCACTTTTGGCCTGATCACCTAATTCACACACTCCATAATGGAATGAAATACTTTGTTAAAATTTGATTGGCCTGCCCTTTACCTCTAACAATTTGTGGATGAGACAGAAATGAACAAAATCTATTGATTACACACTCCACAGTTTTGTAGTGGTTAGTATAATTTAAAAAGGAAGTTATGCATAAGAATGTGTTCATTAGTATAGGTTCATACTGCAGACACCATTAGGGTCATAATGACATTTAATGTCATGTACTTTGACCATAACTAACTAAATTTATTAAAAAATACTTCAGTGAGACTAATTCAAAATTCAGAATATTCTTAAATCCTCTGTAGATTTGAAACATGTAAGAATTCCAATTTGTCTGTTATTTCTGCTATGGTTCTTCCTTCTCTATGGTAACTAAAGTCAAGCATATGCTAGTCTAAAGCGAGGAAGGTACATATATTTTACTGCCATCTCTAAATGTGTCACAGAGTTCATTCAACATAATGTAAGATTCCATAAGTTTGCTACATCAGTAACTTTCATTTATATGTCTTAATTGCCAATGATCTCTTGCGACTTTTCAAGTTGCATTTTTAGGGCTACTTCTACCAGCAAGACAATTAATAATGTGGTGCCTTAAATAATATCTGTCAGATATATTGAAGCTGGCATTCAACCTTCATTTTTTTTCACCTCCTTAGTCTCAGATAGAAATTAACACTGTGTCTCCAAACATACAGCAAGTACTGCTTTCAGTCTTCTTGTTTCAGAGAGTAACTACCATTGGAAGACTTATTCTGGAACTATCAAAAGAGAACTGAGGGCAGAGCATGGCCAGAGTTTCCACAGACTATTATTTCTCTCCTACTTGTATATCTTAATTAGCTTGTTTTTATTTCAAGTAGTTAGCAGATGCTCCATCTGACAATCTTACACAAAACTCTGTGAAGCTGTTCCCAGTAAATAAATTATTATCTTGAATATTTAATAGACACAATTAAGTGTGTGTTATTTTTCCAGAGCTATCTCACCACTTAGAACAGGTAATGCTCTGACAACTAAAATGCTATCTTTAGAAAAACATGAATTTTTATATTTTGCCCTTTATAGAGATGTGCTTAAAAAAATCAGCAACACTCTCTAGCAGTCAAAAATGGTAGCTAGAGCTTTCTCTTTCTTAAATTACATAAATTCATTTAGCAAAATAAACGCAAGGATCTCCCTTATGCTTTATGATGGCTTGTTCTTCTGCCTTTTTTTCACGCAGAGGGACAACCATACCTTACATAGGATCCCAGCAGGAAATCCCTAGAAGCCCTGCCATCTGTTGGAGCATAGCAGAATGGGAGCTCTCAGATATATAGGAAGTTTTGGTCCATCACTTCTTCTACACTTACTGTAAAGAAGATAACACACAGCCCTCCATTTGAATTTTGGGTAAGCCCCTTTAACATAATTCTTGTAAAAAGATGTTGCTGGCTTACCTGAGGCCCTCTGAGATCACCAGTTTGGGATCAGCATTATTTTATTATATGAATAGTAAAGATGTAGCAAAAACTTGTATCAAATGAATGCAGGTTTTGCAATTTTTTTTTCCTGTATGAGCTTCACATCCTGAGAGAATAGCTAAGGATCACTGTTATTTATCAGTATACAAATTTGGTAGCACAAAGGGAATATAAAGGTTATTTCTGCAGTGAGTTGCTTTGCAGTGATTATATCCCACCGACGGTCCTTTTGTAAATAGAGCAGTTTCATCCAAAATTCCTGTTCTTCCACAAAAACATCCTGCATCTGCTTCTTTTCTCCCTTTCTAAAAACAGAGGTAGAGCAGATGGAAGAAGCAGAATTAAATGACATAAAAGCATTTCCTCTGCAATCTCTTTCACTGTACTTCTTTAAACAGATTATCATAGCTATTGAGATAACCACTATTTTTCAGTCTATATAAAGACAACAATAAGGCATATTTGTTATGAAGTAGTATGGGAATCAAAAATAATCTTCTGGCAAACAGCACAATGAAATAGGAGCAGAAAGGTCATGTTAGACAGCATCTGGGTGGATTGTGACAAGAAAGAAATGGAGATGAATGACTAGTCTTAGATTAAAGATTCTCAGAAGCGTCTTACAGTAATCATCATTGCAAAGGTGATTAAAATAGCACGCTTAGTCATGTTGTCTCCACTAATCTGGAGCTAGAACATTATTATACAGCACTTATTCACATATGTAGCACATGAAGGCAGAATTTTAAAATGGTACATCCCATTCGGCTTGTGAGTCAAGCTAAGATTATGGAACACCCATTTAATTGCCTCTGTAATGCCACAGCTGCAGTACGTGTATTTCTGCATTCAAATACTAGAAGCTACTTTCCTAGCTGTTTTAGCTCATTTTACCTTCATTCTCTTTCCTTCCCTGCTAAAGACCTAGAGTAAAAAATGGCTTTCTGCCTTCTTTTAGGGGAAGGTGCCTCCTGCATCCAGCTGGTCTGCAGTAAATCAGAAAGCTCCATTCCTTCTCAAAAGGGAAAAAGCTTCTGCACTCTGCCTGAAGAAAGCATTGCTGACATTTTTAACAGACCATCAGACACCAATCTACCTAAATTATTTTCAACAAATTTTAAGTAACAGTTATGCTCTCTAGTCTGTCCAACCTTCTCTTATAATTCAGGGAACTAATTGTCCTGATTCACAATCAGATACATGATCTGAAAATTATTGTGTGTAGCCTGCATGCTGAGACTTTAGACTACCATGCTGTTGCATTAGTCATGGTTTATCTTTTTTCACATCAGTTTTAGAAAAAGATTCTTCATTTTCGATAGTTCCTGGCCTGAGGGGATTCTGGCCTGCTTGTTCTCCTTGTAAATGCAAGTGACCCTGAATATTCCACAGCCTCTGAGAAATCTAAGAAAATAATTAGATATTAAAAGACATATTGTCCAAATGTCTATAAAGTGGATAAAATTATCCCACATGCACCTTTTTTTATGCTCATATTCTATTGTGTACATGGAGACTGATTAAGAAAGACATAAGAAAGACATTCATTTAACTGAAACTACTGCCATTGTGAGTAACTTCTTTAGAATCTGAGGGTGAGAATGTACAACATAGCAAGACTATCTTCTCTTGGATACTTAATTTTTGAACTGAGAATTTAGAAGACTAGAAGAAAATAATTGGCATTATTATTGCAAAAACATCTATAAAAATAGAAAAATTAGAAGAGTATGTCAGTCTTCCAAAATTCAATAAAATACACTGTTTCTTGAATAATCAAGGTAATAGCTAAACACAGAACTTAGCCCTAGAGGGAACTGAAGTTCCTGAGGAAGACGGGTCTCTGCAGCCCTAACCTCTAGGGTATTTGCAGGAGACAGTGGCAACTTACCTAGTAAGAAGCAATGTAGCTGCTTTATTGCACTCTGCTTGCTTTAATTTGTTCTGCCCAGAAGTTGTGTATGTTGGACAAGGCAAATCCCCTCCCTGGTGTGACTGCAATGCTGCAAGTCGCTGATGTACTGATGTGCTGAGTTGTGCTGTCTCATCATAATTGAAAAGGTTTCTTCTCTGGTAAAAGTGTGAAGTTAAGCAATTACAAAAGATCTTCTTTCTTCATACATTATTCTGAGTGGTATTACCTGTTTTTCATTTTAGTCTCCTTTTTTCCTTGCACAGAAGTAATTCTGGTGTATTGCCTGGCAAAATGATTTCTCAGGTGTCATAAATCCCTTCTGATACCCAGATTTTTCAAGATGGTCTTGCATAATTTCATTAATAAGGAGCAGATGCACACCTAAAAAAAACTAGTTCTAAATTTAGATATATTTTTAATGCATCTCAAGCCATCTTTTAATTGCTCTAGTTTGGTATATGAATATTGATAAATTAAAAAGTCAAATAGTTACTGGGACTGATTCAAAAAGTTGTGTCCTTTCAACCAAAGAAATAAAACTCTTATTGATATTTGCTAGCCCACTGTATGGAGGTCTGCCAAACTGCTTTCCCAACTGATAGCATTCATGGTAAATAGGCAAGACTTTCTTCTTCTTCCTCCCCTTCATCTGTGAAATGTATTCAACTCAAAGAGATTGGCCTCTTCCCAGGGGATCCAGAACTTCATATCCCTAGAAACTAATGTTTCCTGCTCTGAAGCAGTATCATGAATATTATTCAAGAGTCAAGATACTGTCTGTTCTGCCAGAGAAAAGAAGGCTTTTGCCAGATTTTAATCATGAACCATATAACCTAATAGCCTAAGTTTAGAAACTTCTCTTCCAGATGGTGCACATTTCCTTTTCTAATCTTAGGAATTATTCCACTCAGTTGCGCTGTTAATGTTATTCCTTCCTGTTTTTCCCTCCATTTCTCTTCAAATAAGATTCAGAATTAGTCAACTCAGTAATGGTAAAAATTTTAAATAATTTTAAAAGTAAAAGTATTTAATTTCAGTGCAGTCTGCCTCAGGGTAAAAATTGGTATTTTTAGATAGTTTCATGCCATTTTTCCCAGATGACTCCAAAAATGTGTCTGAAATTATTTTACAAGTACTCGGAATGATCTCTCATTTGCTTTTATTTGAGGTGGCAATAATTTTGATGGATTCGCATTGCAAGGTTACATTTTAGTCTTCCTTGCACTAATATAAAACAGTAAAATTTTGAAAATTAGTTTGAGAGGCGTTGTTGCATAGAGACTGGACCAGCAAGTAAAGAAATTGTAAATCACTATTGTCTAATTGTAGGGGCAAGAAAAGAAACAAAGTTCAATAGAACTCCAAGCCTACTAAAAATTGTTCATTAGAAAGGAAAACATGACCATGAAAGCTTTTTTGTTTGTTTGTTTTTCATGGGAGAAATCTTTTTTTCAGGGGTGTAGGATTTCACCAGGAAACAAACAAACGAACAAACAAACAAACCAACAACAAAAAAAAAAACCCACACCAAAACAACTGAGAAGCAGAGAAATGAGAATAAACACTGCTGAGTATACAGTGGGGCTTATGGTTTTTTCTCTTGGGTGAGATAAGCCACCTCAGACTTCTAAAGGTGCACTTGATTGCATGGCACCAATGTTGTGACCCTGATGACAGCCTTCCTTTATCACTGTCCAAAGGGAAAGTGCTGTTAACAGGAGCACAGCCAGATAGCTTTACTTTTGTTGTTGTTCCAAAACCTGTAAGAACGGTGGCACACTGAACATCTGAGAAATAAGAGTGGAAAGTAAAAATAGGTGTAAAGAGAAGCAATAAATATTTCAAAAGAGAGGAAAAGTTGCAGTAGGAATCAACATGAAATCCAACAAAACATCCTTAGTAAAACCTCCATCTATTCCATTGTTCAGGCATTGACTCTGTTTCTTCCTATAAAAGAAGAAAAATTCTTATAAAAGAGTGTTTCTTAATATTAGAGTATTATTCCTATTTCCATGCCCTTTCTTTAATGCTTAGGACTTGTAGCAGGATATTCTGATATGATGTATAATTGTGGAAGATGTCTCATGGAGCACAGCTCGATAGATAAGCATTAGTATCTTAGAAGATTACTGGAACATCATTGGATTAGTAATGAACTGTAAAATTTGATGCTGTCTTGATAAAGGTGGTAACAGAAATAGATCATGGTAGCCTTGAGTTATGACAGTTCTTTTAAGTCTTTGGACAGAGAGTCACAAAGGATTCAAGGGCCATAAGCAGGATGTTTTTCTCTCTCCCACTCCTACTGTCCAACCAGTCTGATCTCAGTGCACTAAGATCATGGGAAGCTATGATCTGTTCCAGCAGTTGTGAGGGAGAAGGAGGAACACTGCAGGCTGCACAGTACAATATCTTTCAGGCATTGTACATCCACTCTGTAAGACAACTATCAGGTACCATGTCCCCAGCTTTGAGGAGAAATTATATTATGCAGTCAAAGGGGCAAAAGCAGATGTATGATATTGGACCAGGGAGTACTGTACAGAACAAAGAACAAGCTTCATGTTGTGCTGATTGTCCTGACTAATACCTGCCTAATTATTCTGGTACAGTTTAGTATTGTGTCCATTTAAGCCTCAGCATTGTTAGTTGTGTAGTGTAGGAATATATGATGGTAGTATTTCTGCACTGATGAGGATATTGGTTTTCTGAATAGCTAGGAAGAGTCAACTCCTTTGAGTCATGCATGCACATTCATATTTTCTGCATCTAGATAAGACAAGAAATCCTTCAAAGCTGACACAAGCTGTTAATACCAAGCTGTTAATACTGCTGTTTCATGACTCTGGAGTGGACTATGTGAAATGTATTTCATGGCTGCCACTCCAGCTTCTATGTTTGTTACAAATTGTCAGCGTTGTTGGTTAAAGACTATGCGTACTCAAAGGCAAAATTATTTGCATGTCTGTGGAGCTGATGCTTGCAAAATGGTTTAATGAGTGCTGGCAGGGCTGTGGGGAAGTTTGCAATGGGAACTGATATATTTCTCCGGTGGGAGAATGAGAACTTGAAAGAATGAACAAAATGACCAAAAAAGGTTTGATGAAATACAAAGACAGTTGGAAGCAGTTAAGAGAAACCTGAGTTAAATGTGAACATGAACAACAAAAAAGAAAATTATTATAATAAACTGAATGATAATTACTGTTGGGAAAATTAGAAAGAACAATTCACTTGACAATGGATAATGAATAGGATCAAAAGGGAGAAATCTCAAGATTACTATATGATTAATTGCTATTTGCACCCCAGAGAGATTATTATTTTAAAATCTTTTTTTTTTTTCTCTAAGCTATACTGATACTGTATACCTAGATAGCTGGATCATCTTTTGTTTCATTTTTGTAGGGGATCAGGCAAAATTCATTTCAAGTTATTTTAATTATTAAATATAGTTTTTTCACTTTCTACTTACTATGTGACACCCAACAATTATTAAGAAAACGGTAAAGGCTGTCTTTTCTGGTCACAAAAGTCTGTTTACATATTTTTAAGCTATTAATAAGGTGACAGTCATAAATGGATACCTGGTGATAAAGTCCCAGTATGCGACAGTACTTTTTCCATTAGTAAAGATAGATCAAGTTTCCTGTTATTAAAAACAATTTCCTATGTACATAAACTCACATTTAAGATCAGCAAAAATGTATTCAGGGAATATCCAGCAAGAGTACTTATTTTAAAATTTTGCCAAGTTTCAACTTTTTCAGGCATTTCTCCACCTTTTATTAGAAATTGGGATGTTCGGATGCTGGTGTCTCTTGAGGAATGCCTTTAAGAACAAGTACATGATATTCTGAACAGATATTGACACATTAAGGAATTTTTCACAGTGATTGTTGAGATATCTATGGAACAAAATTCCTGAAATTACAATCAAACTCCACCAATCCCTTCATTTATTTGCCCCTAGCTAGTAATATTTTCAAATTATTTCAAAACAGATTTCAAAACATTATCTCAACATTATGTTAAAGAGCAGGTGGGAACATTGGTGATTAACAGTGCAATTCATATGAATGGGTTGCCCTGAATAGATGAGCAGTCATGATGACTGATGACTTTGGAAAGCATGGAAGATCATTAGTACCTTCATGCACCAAGAAGAGAAGGAGGTGGGACCAGGCATTACTTCTACAGGGTATTTTCTTGCAGTGGCTTCAGCTGCTGGGACAAGTCTATTTTTTTTGGCACTCCAGAACACAGCAGGCTGAACACAGAACATCAGTCTGACAACCTAAATGAAGCTGTAGTTTTAACTGTAATCAAAGTGCACTTTGTACCTTGTAAAAAGTGTTTAGCCCCTGCCATCTGGCAAGCTACTTCTTTCCCAGTTGTGTAAGCCTATAATCAGCCATTTTAATGTTGGTAAATCAACTACTGAAGAGGTTTTAATAGACATATATCTGATAAGTCAAAATATGCCTGCACTGGCCATAAAACTTGGCATAAAAAAGATTAAATACAGGTTTTAGTCCCTAAATTCTAAAGTCAAGCAAGCTTCAGCAGCCAAAGACATAACCACAAGACATGACTGTGGCACATCATTTTGCAGCCCCCACCCCTGCTGGGATCCTGAGACCATTAAATACTTGTATAAAGTGCCTGTACACCAATGCATGCGGAATGAGGAACAAACAGGATGAGCTACAGATCCACGGGCAGTCTCAGGGCTTTGACCTCGTTGTGGTTATGGAGGCATGGTGGGATAGCTCATGTGACTGCAGTGTTGTCGTGCCAGGACTTCTTGGGACAGACAGACAAGGAAGGCATGGTGCTGGAGTTGGCTTCTGTGTGAGGCAACACCTGGAACATATCGAGCTCTTGGGGTGGATGATGAGAAAGTCAAGAGCTTATGGGTCAGGATAAAAACTAGGGCAAACAAGTAAAGGTGACATGATGGGCTGTGTCTGTTACAGGCTGGAAGGGAATCCTGATTTTCAAAAGGGGTAAGAGGTAGAGCACAGGGAACTACTGGCCAGTCAGCCTCACCTCAATCCCTGGAAAGACAATGGAGCAGCTCATTCTGGAGGCCATGTCTGTCCACATGGATGACAGAAATGTGATCAGGAATAGTCAGCGTGAATTCACTAAAGGTAAATCATGCCTGATTGCCTTCTAAAATAAACAACTACCTGGATGAATCGGTGGAGAGCAGTGGATATTGCCTACCTTGACTTCAGCAAGTCTCTTGGCACCATCTCTCACAATGTCTTCTTAGGCAAACTCGGGAAGTGTGGAGTGGATGAGTAGGCAGCAAGGTGGATTGAGAACGGACTGAACAGCAGACCCCAGAGGGTTATGATGGTGGCACAGGGTCTAGTGGGAGGCCTGTCACTCGTGGTGTCCCTCAAGGTTCCATACTGAGCCCAGCACTGTTTAACTTACTCCTCAATGACTTGGAGAAGGGGGCAGATGCTTCCTCAGCAAATTCACTGATGGCACAAAGGCATGGCCACTGTGAGGCATGGCCAATGCTCCAGAGTGCTCTGCAGCCCTTCAGCATTTTCAGCAGGTTGAGGGAGGTGATCCTACCCCTCTACTCAGCCCTGGTGAGGCCTCGGAGTGCTGTGGCCAGTGCTGGGCTCCTCAGTACAAGAGAAGCATGGAGGTCCTGGAGAGGGTCCAGTGGAGGGCTACAAAGATGATGAGGAGACTGGAACACTTCATTTATGAGGAAAAGCTGAAGGAGCTGAGTCTGTTCAGCCTCAAGAAAGGATGACTGAAAACAGACCACATCATTGTCTGTAACTGTTTTTGGGAGGGAGTCAAGAGGATGGACCGGGCTCTTCTCAGTGGTGCCAAGCAACAGGACAAGAGGCAATGGGCACACACTGGTGCAGAGAAGTTCCACCTGAGAAAGAACTTCTTTATTGTGCAGGTGACTGGGCACTGGAGCAGATTGCCCAGAGAGGTTGTGGAGTGTTCCTCACTGGAGATACTCAAGAACCCTCTGGACACAATCCTGTGCAATTTGATCCAGAATTACCCTGTTTGAGCAGGAAGGTTGGATCAAATAACCCACCGCTTCCAACCTTGTCCATTCTGTGATTCACTGAGCTAATATTTGACCTCTCACCACTGGGCAAAAGGCACTGCAAGTAGATAAGGTATGATTGATCCATTAACATAAATATCTGTAAAGTTCCTTTATAGCATTACCTTTTGAAATTTCACCCTCTCCAAACACTGAATAATGAAACTCTTGCCTGAAACAGATATTAGTGGTGCTATAATTCCAGACTTTATTCTGAGACCCATCTTGGCTCATGCTTCCCTGTTTCACAAAAAGTATTGCTGTTTGTATGCTGAAAAATGTTACTTGTATGTAAATTACAGAAGGATACTCATTTCATGTGGTAGGTGTTCATAGTGCCTGCACATCAGAAAGGTGTTTACACAGAGGTGATGAATGGGGACCAGAGAGTCTGTCAGATTGCTCTCAATAGGCTGCAATGCTGTTTTTTCAGATGTCCTCTTGGGCTTTGGGGTCATGACCAAGAGAGCACTGTGCTTTATTTGTGAAGTGGACTTTAGGATTTGAGTGGTTAATATTGGGTAGGAAATTATTGCACACTATAGTACCTGTTTTGATTTTGTTGATAAAATACATTAAAGGGGATATGCAGTTGAATGGCATTTTTCAGTAAAATGCACTTCCAGAGTAATAAAATTGTAGCTTTGAGGTATAACAGCATAGTAGACTGGGAAACTAAAGTAGCATACAAAAAGGCAATGTGCAGGATGAATGCAGACTTGTACAACCATGGATCATAGCTTTTCTTGTTCTTGTTTCTTAATACGTGGAGGGTCTGTCTGTCCCATGTCAGTAGAAGACTTGCAGTGGTCTTGTGTCCTCAGCAGGTTTTAGGACAGGATTAAAAAGGCCGATACATTTAGGCATTGTCAATCACTGTCCTTCAGTGAGCTCAGCTCTACTCTTTCATATCCAGTATTTTTTTTCCTGGATGAAAATTTGCTTTGCAGTCTTCCTTTTCTTGACTTTCTCTGGCATTTTTCTAGTTCTTTTGCCTTGTTCTTCTCGTCTAATGTAACTCTTCCTTTCTGCTTTTGTGCAGCTGCTAACTTGGAGGCATACCTCAGTTTTATTAAAGCAACATAATTTTTCTTTTTCATTCCCTTTCTCATCTCTTACGGATAAAGCAATGTATGAAGTGCTGATACCAGTCTTTTTACCTCATGTTATGCTGTACTTGGTGGTAAAAAAAGAAACATTTTTGATTCCCTTACTGAAGAGCATTTTCCAGGAAGAAGAGTAAGATTTGAAAATGTTTCTTGTTTCTTTTTTTTTTTTATTCTAGTGTTTTCCCTGCAATACAGTCTAAGAATAGCCTTTGAAAGACTATCACACATCTTTCTAAGCAGAGGTAAAGGATTTAAAAGTAGTAAGACTAGTAACTTCATTTTAACCCTTCCAAGACAGGCTATCCTTTCTTTGAAGATAGCACCAGCCAGAAATAAAGTATGCTACTAATTAAAAAAAACCCCACAAATTGGAAAGATGCACTTAAAAGTTCCTCAGCATCCTGAGACCAAGGGTTTAGCAAATGGCATAAAAATTGAGAGTGACCAATAGGTGTTAAACAACATTTCCTGCTTTTTGTAGGCAAGAATAATGGCATAGAGGACCAAGTCAGCGGGGAACAACATGTATGTGTGAATTGGCTCAAAGAGATCTAGTTCAATGAGATATATTTAACCTTTTCATCAGCTGAAAACTGCCAAAGATAAGCTGCCATTATCAGATTCTTTTGAACTGGGGGGGAAATACAGTACACTGGAGAAATAATCTTTCCTTTTAAACAACACGTGATTGAGATATAACTTACAGTTTTACTAATTGATTCTCTGTGAACAAGATAAAAAAGTACACAAAGTTTCTTCGTTCCTCCAGCAGTGTTCTGCCAGCAATACCAGATGCAGTTCATAAACAGGACAAGAAAATTTATCAACTTCTTTCTTACTATACAGGGGGTAAAGGATCTAAGTGTTCCTTGAAAAGCCATTTTCTTTGAGATGCAGAATGATCAATTCCAGGAAGCTCTCGTGAGAACAAAATGTTTAAACTAGACCCTGACCAGCATCTTGATCCCATGTGAGTGCCAGTACAATGTGTTTTTTTCATATTTAGTCTAGACAAATTTCTGTCTGAGTATCACTGAGCATCTGCAGTACATTAGATCCCTGAACACAATCAATTTACTTTTGCGCGTGATATAGTTTAAAAATGTATAAAAGGTATTGTTAATTTGTACTCACCATTAAAAAACTAAGTTCTATCATGGGAACTTAATTTGGCAAGGATATAGCCTGGATCCCTTTGAAAACATGGATTCTTTTTATTTATGTATCCATTTTTCAACAGGTATTGTATGTCTTATGGCATCTTCCAGTTAGAAGAATTTGCTAGATATAGTGACAGCTGCTCTTTTTCAAAAACTTAACTGCCCCTAGAATCCTTTTGGTAAAGTAGGCTCTGACTATTAGTCTTATGAATTTATTTATGATTTATATTTCTAAGACTGCCAATTCATAAATGTGAATATAAATACACATTTCAGGTTAATCAATAGTTAATTTGAAATATGAATAAGAAATCTCTAAACCAAGATTTCTATTTCTCATAATTATGTTTTATCTCCTATTTTTGTGGCAGCTGTAGAAAGATACTACTTCTCAGCCATTATGTAGATGAATTAGTATATAGAAAAGAGGTAGAGGGTAGTATCAATTCTTCCTTCTCCAAGAATTTAGACTAAGTTTGTGACAGCAGGAGTGGACATATCGTTAAGAAGTCTCTGACCTATTCCTGTTCTTGAGGGATCTCTATTCATACTGTACAAAATAGTATTAATGAGATATGGCTTCTGGGTCAGCTGCTTAGTTTGGCAGGACAGTATTTCCATACCCATTAAACAGTGATTCAAATCTACTCTGACTAGCAGTGTCTGGACAGGACACCTGAAGAAGGAATGGGTGTTACATATTCATGTACTTTCAGGTTTCATTCACTTTATCTTTTCTTGTGTGAGAAGGAAAGGGATTCTGACCAGAATGTTAATAAGGTCAAAGTAGGTGCACAAGTTGGCAGAGAAAAAAGAGCTGAGTCATTGGAAATACCACAGTGTTCCTTTCGTGGCCTGGCTTTCAAGATGTGCAGGAATGATTCAGAGGGGAGGACTAATAGGGGCGCACAAGGCTGTTAAAGTCCTGAAGTATAAAACGTTGTCCTGCCTCTTAACTCTGATTTAACACTGCAGGAACAACCTCCATTTCCACCTCCAGATGGTGATGAAATAGGGGAAGAACTACGAACATAGCATGCAGCTAAAACTCTAGATTGCTTTGCTTGAACTTTTATGACCCCAACTCCAAAGCAAAGTGAAGCAGCATTATCTGTACCAATTAGTGATCATGAGGTATATATACTTAAGGCTCAAATTTAAGTGTTACTTACAAGTGAAAGTTTACTGAGAAATAATTTCTAATCATTATGTAACAATAGCTTATAGCATCTATATGGTTTTTAAAAGAAAGCTTAAAATAATTTAGCCTCAAGCGTGTGTAGTTTTAATTTCATTTTATGTATAACAAAATCTTATTATTGCTAAGAGTTTGATATGGCACCAAATTTGTGACCTTATGTTCATTTTCTACTAGTGTATTTATTGGGGTTTTTTTTCTTTTGTTCTAATATATGGTCATGGTCAGTTCAAGGGCATTAATATTTATTCCTGAATATGTTACATTGCCAAGTGGAAAAACGGAGATCAGAAGCAGGTACAAAAGATGCAATGGTCAAACCAATCAGAAAAGATGGGAGAAGTCTCATTTACAGATGAAGAATTAAAATGTGTAATGCAGGAAAAATGTCATTGGTTTTACTGCTCTGTTTTCTTGCTTCAGTAATACTCTGAAGGTGCTGTAGCATTAGAAAAATACCCAAGCAGCTGGAGGACTGAAGGACATTGAAGTCTGTCCTGTCGTTACTTGCTAAATATAGAGGTAGCACAGAAATTTTCAAATCCTATACAGCAAGCAGCAATGGGAGACTTGGTTATTTTAAAGCACTTTGTACCTCCTGGATTAGAGACTTTCTACAGTATTGTTACTTATCTTTCTCATAGGCTGTCTGATGGTGGGACTCTCAGTGAGAGAAAGCAGGTTGAAGGCAGGTGAAAGCAGACATTTCTCTTGGTTGCACTCTGATGGCTTTCATGGTCTCAGGGAAATGTTTGATGTATTTCAAATCAGACCCAAAATACTGAACACACATCATGATTCTGTGGTGACGGCCAGGTAAAAATCTGGTCCAGCTTCTCACACAGCACATATGGAAATGTGCACTGAGAAACATTATTTTGACTTTGGGTTTTGGTTATTCACCCTGAGAACTTTGGCAAGGAACTTTCCCCCTGGATTAATTACAGTAAGTGTAATGTGCTAGGACATCAATGAAACAGAGTTAAAATGGGCCTCATCTTAAAGGCATGAAACATTGGGATCTTGTATCCTGCCTGTTCAGAGGCACAGGTCTTCTGCATGCAGCTGACTCACCATCAAAGGCCCTGTCACGTGCTGGAATTACCAACAGCCAAGTTTTGAATATGCCTACATATAGGTAAAACTTAGATAAATGAGTGGGTCACAGGTTGAAAGGATCAAAGAGTTCTCTGAGCAAAGCAGATGTGGAGCAATCTGTTTGTGATAGTTGTGGAGAGGACTGCTTGAAGGAGTGATTGAAATAGTAATAACAACCTATCTCAGGATAGATAGGTAGAGTATAATTTTACATAGAGTAAAATAGAGTGAAAATTATCATTTTTTCAATTAAAATCTTCAATTTATAGAGAAGAGCTGCATTTTTATAGAAAATACTCCATTTGCTGAAAGACTTAATTTAAATTTTTCAGGAAAAAAAACAAACTCAGATCTCTATAAATTTCCCATAATCCTATCTATATACTTAATTTCTGTGCATGTGCTGGTTTTGGCTGGATTAGAGTTAATTCCAACTGGGGTTAAACCATGATACTGCATAACAGACTCAGTTTTTGTTAAAACTTCACAATTCAATATAATCTTCCAGGAGCAGCCATCAAAAGCACTTTCACAACTTCAAAAGCCTCTCTTAAATCTGGAGGAACTGGCTATCAAAGACTGTCAGCCAAAGCACTAACATAATACCATCAATTCAAGTCGTGATCTAAGTAGAAAAATAATGTTTCAGTCTAGAGCACTTTAAAATAGTTCCTCCTTCCTCACACTGTATGACCTGATAGGCAGAAAGCTGTGAACAGTGAAGTTCTCTATTCTAGTTGTTAATCAAATAATATGAAAATTTTCCGCAATAAGTGTCACCACTGGGATTTTTTGTAATTCAATATAAGCATGATCCAAAGCACATGGCAACAGGAAGGAAAAGCAATGATATCTTCCTGAAACCCATCAGCTCATTATGGAATTAGTCTCCTTGGAGATGACATCTCCTTTCTACAGAATTTTCTCTTGCAAGCATGAAATGAGGCTCATAATAACTATAGCTGTTAAAGAAATCGGTCTCCTTTATGAAATGGAAGTTTGTTTACTTTTAATTAGAAAAGGTGTCCTAAGGAAAAAAGGTCTGTTTATTCTTTTCACTTCATCCAATTTTTTTGTAAATTAGTTGCTGTTAGGGTGCTCTGTAGTTTCCTTACTAACTCTTGTCATGCTGAATGTTTGTTTCCAAAGGTATAGATTATTGCTGAAATTTCTGCAAGAAGGAATGGTAGTGTACATTTCATTTGAAAGACTGCCATGCCCAGGCCTTGCGTAAGAGCTGGAACTACTGAAGTCCTTTTTGGTGACATTCTGCCCAATATGTGACCTGGAACTCTTTTTGGAATTAGAAAAAAACCCCACTGAAATAATGCTGTTATAAAAACCACAGTTCTTGAAAATAAGAAATAAATAGAAAAAAATCTGATTATGAGCTGAACTAAAAGTCAGATAAAAAAAGAATTCTTCTGAGTGCTTTAATAACTTTTCTTTTCTTTTTATTTTTTAGGTTATTGTTTTCCTGCTTCAGGACAGTCCTTCCCTCCCCTTAATGTGCCAGAACTGCAGGGCTTAGTCATCTCTTTCCCTTCCTCTCCTCCCCCCAGTGACAGAACTTTTCATTTATGCTTTCATTCTTTGAGAAAGCTAAAGCAACATTGTGTGCTCCTCATGATTTATCTGTAATCCCCTGAAGTTCAAGGAAAACTTGAGCAGAGAATTTTTCAGAATATATGGTATTGAATGTGCCTCAGAAGAGCTTCCCAAGTTCCCAATTTAGAATTCTTTATTTTTTACTTTCTGCTGCTGTGGACAAGAACCATAAGTCGTATTTTAATGTTGATCCCTGACTCCTGATCTAGGAACTCCTGAGAACCTGGTAACACAGTGTAGTTACCCAGAAGAATTACTGCTGGGCAATATGGACACTTCCGCAACTGTAAGGATTAAGGATTTGCCATCTTCAGGCCAATTAATCTTTAAATTTAGAAACTTGGGCATGATGGTGGTGCTAAATCTTCATGAAAAGGCAAGGAAAGTAATTATCAGTGAGCCACAGAGCAACTGCCAACTTATTTATTTTTTGTTGTTGTTTTTCTTGTGGCATGTGCAATAGTTTCAAGTAAAACAAATAGTAGCTTGGAGATTTTCATTTGTTCAAAAATGTTACCAATCTAAAGCCATTATCTTTTACTTTATAAAGCTGCTGCACAATTTAAACCATTTTAGAGAGGCTTTGATTTGGAATGTCCAATCCGAGTATGAGCAAGTGTCATTAAAGTGTAATGAATTAAAACTCACTGCCCATCCTTTTAAAAGCAGTAAATTACTTAAACAAAGTTGATGAGAGTGTGGTCCAGAAGGGACCATTCAGAGTCCATGTCCATGGACATCAATTGGAGGTTGATCCCTTAGACATTTAAATCACTGTTTTCCCACAAAATATTTCTCTTTTCCTTTTACTGTTATGTAAGAATAAACAATTCCTATGGTAAAGAGAGAGAATGTGGCTTAAATTCATAATCCAGCTGCCACAAAACCCAAAGAATTCAAACCCAGACTGATTTCAATGACTGATACAATTTCATGTATCACTGTTGGCAGTGCAGAGGTGCTCTGTAGGGATGGTGACCCATATTTCACTCTGTCACAGTGCTTGCGTGGGAATTCTTCAGTGATTCCAGTTCTGCAAAGTGCTGAGCAAGTTCCCAAGTACCTGTGGCTCCCACTGGCTTGCTTTGGGATGCCATTCAGGGGCGTAAAACCAGAGAGAGATACTGGGCCCCTGCTGAAAGGGGAGCTCTAAAAGACAGATCATAAGAATAGGTGGCTGCTAAATGGAGTGTGGAGAGGAGCTGATAATGCTTTCTACTGTAGGAAATTATCTGGTTTTCTCAATAGGTTTTATATTTAGCATGTATCTTATCCTGGTGCTTTGACTGCTTCCCTTTTATGGGATGTAGTTGGTTCTTAAAGGGCATTGGTTACGAGCAATTTCCAGTGTTTACAATTATACTTTGTTTATTATTGATTAAATATCAAATGGTAATGCTTTACATATAGTAGTTCACAAAATAAAATTGTTGTGGCAGGCTAGTGGATGCATCAGAAATAACTTCTAGCATTCCTTAAATTTGCATTTCACATAACTGTTCTATTTGTGCCACTGGATGCATTAATTATTTTCAGATTGATTTTTAGGGTATTTATAGTCAATGGCTACATATGTTTTTCTGAATGGCTCTTCATTTCCACAACTCAAATTTTATTTCACAAAAACGAAAAGATGTGTGAAAAATAAATAGAACAATGCTTCAAGTGTGTGTTTGCACAGAGTACTTCTAGTCAGATCTCAGTTTAAGGTTTGAGAGCTCTGAATAACAGTTTACCTCAGTACTTAACCAGCTGAAGAAAAAGGGAAGTGAAAGAGTACAATCTGAAGGTTACAGATCTTGTCCTGAAAAGCAGATCATTGTTGGTATGTGTATTTGAACTGAGGAGTTACTTCTGCTTTTTGTTGTGACTCAAAAGGAATGAAGTCCAGCAAACCATCTGAGCCTTTCAGGGAAAAGACAGAACAGTGCTAATTGGTATATGACAGAGAGAATACATGAACATAACCTAGGAATTTGTTCTGCTGAAGGCATCATATTATGTTGTTTCCCCATGGATAGAAACTGGAAAAGTCAAAGTATTTTCCTCAAGTTTTTACTGCCATGAAAGTATTTCAAATTACATACACTGGTAGAATTATCACAGTAAATTTTATACAAAATCCATACATTACTGAAATGAGAAAATAAAACTTTTCTATTAAGGTAGGGGTATTTGCCTTTCATAATTTATTCTGACATATTCAGGACTTGGCTAAAGGTTACTGGCAAAGACAAATTCCTTAGATTTGTTGGGGGTTTTGTGTTGAATGCAGGGAGTTTTCATTCTGTAACAGACCTGGACATAGCCCTTGCCTACATTCAAATACCCTCCTGCTCTTTGGACAGGAGTCCTTGAGGCTTACCTGCCTTACTGCCTAGGTCTAATAATACATTCTGATACTGATTGGAAATGTGCTGTAGCCATTCTCAGAGTGGTTTATAGGGGAAGAATAACATCTTAATTGAGTTACATTAATTTCTGGTAATTATCAGGCAATAACAATTTAATGTGGCAAATACTTTGTCATTTAACTAGTGTAGTTGTTATTGCGGTTTTCTTGAAATTTTGTATAATTTACTGATAGGCAAACCTTCATATGTCCATATAAAAATTATAATACATATATTATATAATTGCTTACACCTAATTGCAGATATTACAAGGAGTAGCAATTTGAGAATAATATGATTGCTAATTATCAAATTAGATGTTTCCTTGAAATTAAAAAGAAGATTACTTTTTTAACCTGTACTTTTTTTCTATTTTGAAAAGCTTTTCAAAGTTACCTTCTGCCTCTCTTGGTTATTGGGTACTCAGATTAAGTGGTAATGTCAGTGAAATCGAAAGAAATTATCAGTGTCTGACCCCAAATAATTTACTTCTTGAAAGACACTGTATAAATTCCCCAAAATGAACTGGCCTGGTGGCACTCCATTAACTAATTTATATCCTGCTTAAACAAGTTCCAGAGTCTGAGGGAGTCAGTAGGAAGGAGCCTGAGTAACCGTGGGCAGAATTCATCCTGTATAAATTAATCATTCAAATATAGGTATTCTTACTATCAGCTAAGAATACTGAAGCTAGAGTTTATTTTTTAAAGTATAATTAACACCAAAATATCTTCAGGTCTTAGTTACTTTTACTTTCATGCTACCCTGTTTCTTCCATAGGACCCCAAGTAATTTAAAGTGGAAGGGAACTCTAAAAGCACTCTGTGCCAGATGAGATGACTCAAGGGAAACAGAAAAATATGTTTAAAAATGCTAGAGTCTTCAGATACTACTGAGAATATACATTAGAACCTAAGATTTTATGTGTCACCGCACCATTTGTATACTCCTCTTACCATAAAAAAACATTTCACATGAAAGATATTATTTAGCTCCAAAAGACAAAAAATCCCCTTTTTTCATCTGGTAAACAGTTTCATTAATATATCACTTTTTTTTTTTCTGGGCATTTAAAAAGTACTGCATTTCTATGCTGTCCACATGCCAGTGTAAAGAGATGTAATCTAATTTTAAAGTTAACACTGAGCAGTTTGCATGCTTGGGTAGTAAAACTCTTCTCAGCATTGCTGTCTTCTGCATCTGAACAGGTCTTCTCTCTGGTCAGAGATGTACAGCCCTGTACTGCAGGATATTGTTGCTGCTCACCTTTCTTTGCCTAGTTTTGAGGCACCTTAGAAGTCTGTGCTCAATGGTGAATTTTGTATCCTTCTGACCCCCCTACAGTGTCCACACATACAGTACAGCAAGAGTGGTATTGCAAGGAGTTCTGCTCCTGTAACACCTTTTTTTTTCCTATAGTCTTTCCAATTACTTGAACAAAGGCTCAAGGAATGTGTCCTTGTGCTTTTATTTTGCCCAGTATTGTATTAAGTCTCTCAATGAATTAAGTTTTCAGTCAAGATTTGTCCTAAAAAAACCCAGGATATTTTCTCTTACAATTTCCTCACAAGTCTAGATCATTACTTTTTTGGTAACTCCTTCCAGCACTTTGTCTTTCTGTGTCATCTTCAATTTGGGGGATGTCCCAGGTGTTTTCATCAATGTGACAGACAGGTGAATATATTCCTTCCCTTCTGTAACAAGCATCAGCACTGAAATGACTTCCTTTGATTATGCAAAGATATGGCAGAAATAGAAAAACTTCTCAAAATAAAAAGCTACAAGAATTGTCAGAATTTGCCCCTTCATTTGGTTTTATCAAACAGCTTCTGCCTCTGCCAGAAGTTGCAGCAGGACTCCTCCCTGTCCTGTCAGCATATCAGCTGTGGGCAGTAATTAGGCACCACAAAGTAACAAATTGCTGGCTCTGCACTTTGTTGCTCATTTGCCTTTCCTCGACTGTCCACTACATGTCAAAAATAGCTGTCACTTTTGGGCCGTCCATTAAACTTCATTATTATTATTATCATCCAGCTAGCTAATTTGTGCCAATTCTCTTCCCTCCCATTATCTTTTCCAGAACACTGAAAACAGTCAATTTGTCAAGGACATAAATTTTCTGTTTTGCCCTTGTGCAGCCAGAGTTCACCATGGGCAAACAGAATCTCTGGGCTCAGAGGGCAGGGGAAGGAAAACAGGGAAGAGAGAACAGTACTAGGATGGCAAAGGGGACACGTAAATTAATATGGGGCTTTCAGTAGGAAAGCCATGAAAGGTTCCACAGCCTTCTTTGTTCAGGAAACCCTCAACAAATAGCATGGAGTGTGATTTTACTGAAATGTCTGCTTTCGCTGTCAGCAGTTGATATGAACCTTGTGCATGCTTATTAGGGATTATTGTCTATTCCTTCCTGCCTAGATCTAACATACCTATTTGCATTGGAAGTATCTGTTTGTTATCAATTCTTAGCATATCTGCTTCTGTCACTTTGTCAGTTCTCAGTGGCTCTACTTTTGGTAGGTGTTGTGGTTTTTGTTTCTTATGCTACTGTATTTATTGGCAATCTGATAAAATAGGGGTTCCAGTAAACTTTAGAAATGCTTTATTTAAACCAATGGAAAATTTTATTAGAAATTATATAAATCTAGGAAGGCTGGTGTCTTGTTTTGAACCCATATCTGTAGAAATGGGCTGTAAAAATTATATAAAACTTTTTTATGAGAATAACATTGTCAGTGAAATAACAGGAAGTGCAGTGGAGCAAATAAGCCTTGGTCTTCAGAGACTAAATAAAAATATTGCAAATTATTCAATAGATCTGGTTTGATTAAGGGCATTGACTTTTTGGAATATTTGTGTAACTTTTTTTACACAAGAAGTAACATAATAGTATGCAAATGACTGAAATACGAAAGAATAAATTTACTCACAAAAGAATAGTAGTAAAAGTAAAGGAAAAAACCCAAACTTGAGAGTTCAGTATCAGTAACATAAAGTATCATTGAGGTGCAGTGTAGAATATTGTTGTGAAAATAGCCAAAACTTTCTCACGTGCGGTCTTTTAATCTATTCTAGGGGAAAAAAAAACCCTATTATATATAAGAAATATAATTGTGTTTGCAGAAATTTAATGGAACACTAATAAAGAGCTTCTCCAGCTCTAACTTCTTTGAATCAATTTTGGGCAAGATAGCCTGAAATGTTGATGTTAAATAGAAGCTTAAAGTCATTGATGCAGTATCTTGTCATGGTGAGGGAAATAAACAAATTGCAGTAATATGTCAGCAAAGCACAAGTGCAAACACCAGGAGAAACTGGTAAACAGAGATCCAGTGAGGCAACCCTAAAATACTTCATTTGGCCAGTGGCACTGTACTACAGATGGAAATTAGGTTTGTAAAGATGAGCAAGCCCTTACCTGTGAGGACATATTGTTATGCTGATGTTCCTGAGGGGGAAAAGAATCATAAGATTCCCTGTCACATGATTTTTATACTAAAAATGTAAGTATTTTCAATTCCACGTTGCAATATTTTTCTCTTATATGTCTTAATTTAAAAGTTTAGCTTCCATCTGGGCCTTTCGTTTATGGATCTCAAATGTCTGCTGGTTGGGCTTTCTTGACTATTGCCTTTTTAGGGTTTCTACCCTGAAATTTAGGACAGCAAATTACTGTATCTTGGGTGTAGAAACATCTTGGCTGCCAGACTTTCTCACTGTTACCAAGCATCTTTTCACATTTACAATTTATACCAAATCTTGAGAGACTGTTCCTAAGGTGATCTTACTGTAACTCTTTCTCATATTTACCATGATTGCTCTTTTTTCCCAGATGCCCATTTTAATCCTTTGGTTTTTAATGTGTTTTATCTTGCTTATTTCAGATGCTAAAAGGGTGTGTTTTAGTGTAGTTTTTGCTGTATTCTATCACGTTTTTAAAAACATCCAGAAACTCTAGATTTATCAGGGGAGTTCTTATTTGGCAGTTAAATTATTTGTGTCATAAAGTGGATATTATAAAACTCTTTGAGAGGAAGCATGAAACTGAAATAATGGGACAAAGATCAAAGCCAGCAGCTACACAGTTTCTTGAGTAGAATCCTTGACTGGCAAAAGGGAGCCGGCTGATGGCATTTTATTTTTGTACAACTAATGAAAATTTCTCAAGAGGTTAAGCCTGCTAATAGTTTGGAAGATGTAAGAAAAACTCATTTCAGAGTTTGCAGCAATATGTTATATGTATGAAATGTGCCCTTTACAGCTGGTAATTTGTCACCAGCTAAATCTTCTGTCCTGCAACCACACACAGGATCAGTCCTGTTTATTTCAGGGCTTATTCCCAGAAAAACTGTAAAGTCTCATTGCTGCTGATCTTTTTTTCAACTTTTTATTATAGATGCTCTGATTATTTTTGGCAGTACTTTTTTATTTTCTCAGTACTGAAATTGAATCTCACATCCTTTAATTGACCTGGTGGAATAGCTGCCTGTAAGTTTCTTTATTCCTTTACCAAAATACTTCTAGATAAATATAATAAATAAAATCCTAGTAAATTAGTAGAAGTGGTAAAACATTTATACATTTTCACCAAACTCCTTGATGTCTCACTAGGAACTTTTATAAATTCTGATTTGTAATTAAGATTATATTTCATTCAATTATCTGGAATTTACTCACTTTATATGTACTTTAACATCACTAAAAGCTTATTTTATTTAGTTAAAATAGGGTTTTTTAAGAGTTTTAAGTGAAGATCAGAGAATGCAAGGTGCAGAAAATAAATGTGGTGAATAGGCAGGAACAGAAGGAGAAATAACAGGAAAAAAATTAATAATGATAAAAGAGGAGTGTTGTATCAAATTTAAAAAGTATGAGACTTACAGCATTTAGTAATTTACTGAATAAAGTGAAGTAAATTATCCAACATAAGAGTCAATCAGAAAGGTTTATGTGTTTTCTGGAAATCTTTAACAGTGTTTTTCCCCTTCCAACTGCAAGTAGTTAAGTATCATATTTATAGAATATGGTCTGTGCTTTGTGTACTACTTTGCTATTTACTCACAAGGAAAAGCACCATTCATTAAACAACCAGAAGCATTTTGTTGAGTGTTATGGGCTTTCCTTACACAAGATCCATCACAATAAAGAGGACTGCTATTACTAAGATTTGGCAGCTACACAAATGATAAATATAAAAGCTGTTTAACATTCTAGTAGACTGTAACCTGCAATAATCTCTAAAATTATAAAGCATTTCAACATTTTCATCCTGTATGGTCAGTTCTGAACACCTGTGAATTTTCAGAAGTTTTTAGAGGCCTATCAGAAAGGTAAATATCAGGTGATATTTAAAATGTCTGATACAAATCTCAGTTTCTTATTTTTGTCAGTGTAATGCAAGGGATGTCTGCTCTATAAGGGAGAGGATGGAAGGGTTCAAATATAAATATTAAAAATAAGGATATTTTCAGAGCTGTGGAATCTTCTTAATCATGCTGCAGTAGGGTGTAGCTGTCAGTTTGGACAGTCTCAACTCCCTTTCCTCTGATATCTGGAAGAAAAGATCCTGTAAAAATCAGACACAGAGTCTGTTCTTTATGGAGTTGGCATTAGCTGTTTCCTAACTACCTCACCATTCATGGGTGTGGTGGGATTTCTTTGTCATTAAATCAATGCTTCATAGCCCTAAGAAAGATGAGACAGGGGTCTGGGGTTGATTCACCATTTCCAGGACCGCCTGTGTTCAGGAACTTGCCAGCCAAGTGACATTTTCAGCACAGTCAGGCAGAAGTGAACAGCTGACTGGGCTGTAAGAAAATGATGCTCAGGTAACACCCAGATGAGCTGGGGAGTTCCTCCTTGTTTAACACATATGAAATGTCTTACACTGTTACTACACAAAATGTCTTACTTGATTAAATAAAATCACTGCTACTACACAAAATGTCTTACTGATCCAGTCTGTCCATCAGGATCAGGAGCTTCTTTTTCAGGGAAACATCTTACTGCTAGTTCCTTCTCAGTGGAAGATTTTCTTCCTTTCTTATCTCAAACTGGGTCTTCACTGGAGAACCATAACAGCAATTACTTAGCTGATCTGAAGAATTTTTTTCTCAGCAGTCTTGCATGAAGAACATCAAATGTTTGATGTGATTGCCTTTGTTTATCCAAACCTGATAAACCACAGTATTTCCACGAAAATGAATGATCCAGTTTCTCTTTTGGGATTATTTCCTTCCTGGCAAGTCATTCCTCTGGTTCATGAAGATCATCCCAGTCCCAGCCTGTACTTCTTGCTCTTGGCAAGTCTTTGCTCAGAGCTTAGAGCAATGTCACCAGCCCTTGCTGCTGCTCTTACTGCTTAAGACCTAACTCAAAGTATTCCTTGCTGACCACACATTTTTCATCAAGAGAGAATCTTATCCTGATGCTGTCATCCTTTCCTTTATTTCTTTTTTTACTCAATACAACAGATAGGTAGCTGTAAACGTACTGGTATGTCACTGAAATACAAAAGGCTGTTTTATTTGTTTACAGATTTTTACCTGTTTGGAAATAGGCCTAACTAGAGAAATGTGTGAAATCTGCCACTAGACAGTCATGTAATATAGTTACCAAAGAATACAGGGAAAGGTGGAAAAGAAACTTAATTTTTCTCCTGGAATATGAAAAATACAGAGTAGCAAATCAGTTTTTTCAAGTTTGAAAGATTACTGTGTTTCCATTCATCTAAAAGAGGTAAAGGAAGATACTTTATTTTACATTTTTAAAACTTCAGCAGAAGTTTTCTATATGAGAACTCTAATTCTGGAATTGAGCTATCATAGTTAGGTTTGAACACATTGGTGTCAGAAGTTAGTTACCCTGAGGTTTCACCCAATAATATACATTATATTTCATTCCAATGGCCACTGTATCACCTGCTGCTTACACCAGGAAAAGAAAATTTAGAGATGTTGATTTATGCAACTGCCGATTATGCAACATTTGATAACAAAAAATAATTACAGATAGTGCAACAGTTTGTGTTTTTATAGAATGGTATACAAAAATAGTAAAGAATTAATTTCTATCATATCCTAAGAGAGCAGTAGCTTCTAAAGAAAAGCAAAGAGGAAAATAAGTAGTTTTGTAGGAACAAGTTACTTTCACCTTAATTGTCTACCAAAACAAGATTGAGCATCTTTACAGAACAATTAGCATATTTTCCACTCTATTTTTATCCAGAAGACTCTGTTCCTTTCTAGACTCAGACTTAACTGTTTTGATTTTGAATAATTTAATAGTTGTGCTAGGTTGCTCCAGTGGCATGGCCCCCTTGACACTATAATCACTATACTAGATTCCAGATTGGTAAGGAATAATTTTATTCTGTTCTGTAATTCCACAATTCTTCATTTGCTGAGATCTGCAGTACCGTGCATGTGGGAAAAAAAGGCAAGGTATCTTGAGAAAGAATGATTAAAAAAAGAGTTCCAAATTTGAAGGTATTGCAAATACCATGAAAATTTTATGTTTGAGCCCCCCAATACATTTATTTAGGATTGTCTTTTGCTGGGTTATTTTAGCTGAAGAAAATATATTCTTAAAGTTGATTTTGGCCTCTAAAATATGTAATTTATTTGATACAATGTGGTGCTTCAATGAGTAAATACCTGCTGATATATCCATTATTTAAATGTTAAAAATACAGGTTTATTTATCAACAACAAAACTGCCTGTATAAACTGCTGGATATAGTAAACTGCTGTTTACTGATATAGTAAACTGCTTGATTTCTTGCACCAGATTGGAAAACAACTTGGAAATACTGATTATCCTAGAGCTACCTTTTTTGACACCTTGAAAGCTCTCATTTCATTTTCACCACCTGCCATTGCTTTATAGATTTGTAGGTGAAGATAAAAACTGTAACGAGTGAATCTTCCCATATTCTAATGACAAATAACTGTCAAAATTATGCACTACCAAAGGGGAAAAAATCAATCAGGGTCTCTTTCTGGCCTGCCCAGGTTCCACTGACTACAAAAAAAAGCAGTATCCATTCAGGAACATGTTCAATCTTGCTGGTATTTTGCCTGAAACAACATGAAAGAAATAGAATGGATGAGAGAAACTGGTACAAAAAGCAGCACAAACCCCTTTGACTGCTCTGGATGAGACTGTATTGAACCCAAAGCTGTGGGTAGAGTTCAGGCTTTTGAACCAAAAATATTTCAGGCTAAACTTTCCAGAAGTATCGATTACCAAAGAGTTACATTTTTCTATGCTTGTACTTGGAGTTTGTAGTTTGTTATGTATTGATGTCATCAATACAGATACTGCATTAAAACATTATATATATAAAATACTGACATTTAAAACTGTCATAAAACAGGTGAATCAAGCTAAGTCACACAGCCAGTTAAAGTCTGATACTTTATCAACTGGCAGAATTTTGATAACAAAAATCTAAAATGGCCTGGTTGGGCTGCCTTGCTTATGTCTTCCTTGAGGCAGTCAATTGAATTTTCTAAACAGTCCACCCTCCACTATACCCATTTGCTCTATCACAAATGAATGGATATAGAGTTATGACACATCTTCATTTACTGGCAGACTTTTGTCATTGAGACCCTTTCTACTTTCCTACTGATGTATGTACCATGCATACATACAGTGTAATGCTGGGAAAATATGCATAAAAGCTATCACATACAGCTTAATTAAAAACTAATTAACAGCCCTTCTGGCCTTTGCAGAACACCATGCTAAATTCAAGAAATAATTTGAATAGGTAATTATGAATGCTATTTTAAAATAATGAGTTGAAACATCTACAAGATTTTACCTTGACAAAAATGTGATTGCTAAAATTGCCACTGACTAATACATAGTTGGGAGAAACAAACTTTTTCTTTTAGAAAGGAAAAAGTGTAGTCCCATTGTCCACAAAAGCTCATTAGAAATTAGAAAGAAATTTGGAGGATCTCCAAATGCAGGATTATGAAATGGAAGAGAGAAAAAAGTAATTTCTTGGAAATATTTTTTAATGGATGAAAATATGCAACATCCAATGTCATTTGTGAGGCACTGGACTTTGCACCATGTTAGCAGTGATTGTCTCCCCATAATGCAAATTATTACACTGGGGAGCAAGTAGTCACTGTCATGCACAATTCTGTGTTATAACACTTTAGATTTGATTTCGACAGCAGCCTTGAAAATGTTGCTACTGACAAAACAAAATGTCTTCTTTCATAGTCTGGCTTTTCAGTCTGCTTTTTATTCACTCATGCCCATAAATCACCACTTTCTGTTTATATTATAAGGTTGCACCAAGATCCTTAATCTAACAGTATTTCAACCAAACCATTTATGAAAATTAATGGTTTTCATACATTGTATGAAGATGTCTGAATTACCCAGAGGGTGGTTAAAATACAGTGTTATTATATAAAGTACAAACGTATTCATCAGTTTCATGTTTTTGTTGCCTTTTACAAAAGCTAGAGGCGATTGCAGCTGCAGAGTTGCTCAGTCTTGGATGACCTCTAGGGGTCACCTGATACTTTCTCTTACAAAGCGCAGAGTTTATTTAATTATTTCTAAACAACCCCAAAGAAAATAAGACTTCTTGAACAGTTTTTAAGCTAGTGTTGGCACACTCTGGTTTGCACATGAACTCTTATTTGTTCAAATCTTATACAGTCTTTCCTAACGCATAACCTAAATTTTCCCCTCTGCATGTTAAATGAGTTCCTCAGTCTTCTTTGATTAATCAAAAAATATGGCCTACTTTATGACATGCCTTTAATTATTCGCAGACAGTTCTTGTTATGTCATTTTCCTCCGGATGGAAATTGCTTAGCTGCATAATTCCACATAGATCTTGTTTTCCAAACACCTCTGTTCAGCTCCAGTCTAATCAGCTCGCTTGGCCAGAGCACATCCTTTTAAATACTGTGTCCCTGGACAGTTCTCTGGTCTTTAATCACTGTCGAGACTGCATTGCCACCTTGCTCAGTGTTTGCGTTGTGCTTTTCCAGGGTGAATGAAAAATAACCTCTGACCCTAAAGGGAACCCTGCAAACAAGGAGGAGGAAGAGGCCGATTTGGGGGGAAAATTAAGAGTGATGTCAAGAGGGGCAGCAGCCATGAGAATCCTGAAATTCCCTCCCGGGTCAGTCAGGTGTGACCACAGAACAGCAGGAGCTGATGTTGTTGTGCTGAGCCCAGGAGGAGTGTGTGTTATTGCCCTATCTGCGTACAGGTGTTCCTGGGATGGGAGACAGCTTCCTTAGATCCTGCCCCTGGCCATAAATTGTCTTACAGTCTGACATTCCACTACCTTCATACAGAAAAAGAACACATTTCTCTATTTTGTAGCCATGTGAAATATTAATATAGGATAAATTTATATTTGATCCTGGGGAGAGAACTAAAGGTCACTGTACCTTTGCTTTGCATTTTTTATGTAGCAATACCTTCTGGCCATAAAATATAGGAATTTTCTGAATCATTAATGTGGATTGGTCTTTGATTAATGCCTAAAATGTTAAATTTTTTCCTTAAAATAATAAATATTAAGATTATCAATTTCATTCAGTGAATATTCTATAATTTTGAAATGTCTTCTAATTGATTCATGACAGGAAACTGAAATCTGAAAATATTTAATGGAGAAAGTATTCTGAAAATATTTTCACAACACAGTCTGCATGTATAATAATATGTCCATATTTATGGTCATAGACAGACATTTGTTTTGAATTCTCAGGCAAAAAACAAAATAGTAGCATTGTAGTTTAAACTATTCCATTCATTTTCATGTGGGATCAGTATTCATAGGCACATTTTTTAATAGTTTGTAGTCTACTGATTCCTCTGATTCACCATGCTATTTGTTCAGAAGGAATCTTGTACTGTGGTAAAAGACTTTAAGGGATTCTTTTTCTTCTTCTTCTGGGAAAACACAGAAATCATACTTATAGATCCTGTGAGAAAGTAATTGATTTGGAAAGATAGTCAAGTTTTGTGGTTTTGGGGTTTTTTTGAAAGAAGTTATTAAAATGGAATATTTAATTTTGTTTTACTTATTCAAAACACAAGATTCATAAACCACCTAGTAAAGATACCGTATATCTTTTGATTCTCTTCCAAATTTCTTTTGATAACGCTGCTTTATAATCCATCTCTCAATCTGCTTGTAATACCTTGAGAAATTTTATGCTGAATAGTCTTAGAAATAAACTGTTTGTGTCTAATATTTGAATAGTTCAAATATAATTATGACCACCATTACAACATAGTAATTATTTGCTGCATGGCCTTTGACACCAACAGCAATATTCAATATTTAGATTTTTTTAAAACATCTATATGCATCTTACAGTGACATTAAATATATATTGAAGCCATATATTTAGTGTTGGTATACAATCTGCATGCATATGCCTAAGTTTCTGAAGTCAGGTTTTCTTTCTGTTAGAAGCTGATCACCTCATGGTATTTTTGGACTAACTATACCATCCAGCTCAAAATTAATTTCCTCAAGTAGCCTTCTCTTTCTTCCTCTCTGACTTTGAAGCTTTAAAAATTGTACATTTTCAGGAAAAATAAGAGAACTATGCTAATTCTATGATTTTATGCTTTCCTTTTTCTACATAAAAACCACCAAATGGCTGAGCCGGGTGTCTCCCTACTTCACTTCAATATCCCATTATTGTTTCCCTTCTCCCAGTAAATACATGCACATTAACATTCACATACATCCGCTCCATGGGTCCCTGGTTAATTATCTCCTTACTAGGAAACAAATATTCTGTCCTATAATTCTGAGGTATTATTCCACTTTATACATTTCTTAATCAAGATTAAGAGCAGATTTTCACTATTTTTCATTACTTTGCTTTCTGATCACACATTCGATCATATCTTCATTCAACTATTTATTTTCTTTTCTAATTAGTCAAAGGTAGAATAACCATTGTGGTCACAAGAATAAAATGAATCCATGTACTTTTTTTAGATTTCTTTGTTTCTTTCCACTAACCTACTTGAAACCAGATTATACTTTATATTCATATCAATATTCCACATAGAAAATTAAAGACATTTCAAACTAGATTCTACAGTTTTCTAGAAATTATTTTAATATTTTTTTTTTCCTTCAATTCAGGTTGCAATGTGATTCTTTTAGGGAAATTTTGCTCTCAGAGAAACTGACTTTACAAATATTCCATGTTTGTAAGCACCACCAGCATCTGTAATTGACCAGATCAGTTCTTGAGACTTCATTCAAAGGCAGGTTAAGGGGATTGTAGTTACTCCATGCCTTTGGCACCCAGATATTTGTTAGTTCTCAGCAAGCAAGAACCAGATGTTGTTGGAGTCTGTATGGACAAGACCTCTGTGTACATTCAATTGGTCTTCAGATATTAAATTTATTTGATTAACACTTTATTTCTTTGGAGACCTAACAGATAGTCTGGGGGAGAAGGCATTTATGCTTGCCAGTGAGAATTTCTCCTCAAACCCCAGCACACCATAGGACCAGCTCCTGCAGATACTCCAGTGGTTCCAGAAGATACCTGCAGTTATCTCTTTAGTTCCTGCAATAACTGCATGCCCACACAACTTTATTTGGAACTTGCTCTTTCCAAAGGGACTGTATAGTTCAAATTCATCAGCTTCTTTGAAATTCTCTCCAACACTGGACAATTTTTAAGAATAAAAGTCAAAATAAATTATGGAACATTTTGAAACATTTCAGTTTCTTATTCTGAGATTGGAATTAAAAGAAATGTATAACTACAACTCTGGTTGTAGTATGACAGCTAAATTTCTTTCTAATCCTTATTTTTTTTTCTGGAATATTTAACCTTTCAGAAGTGCTTGTCCTATACAGCAAGATCCCAACATCTGAGTGCTGACCTAGAGCTGAAAATAAAGCCAGCTTGCAGGACTGGCTTAAATTCCCCATAAGATTTCCCTTCTTAAAACATCATTCTGTTACCTTTCTGTGTTCAAAAAAATGACAACTTCCTTTTCCTTCATTACTTTGAACTGAAGTCCCTGCTCCTTACCCGAGCCAACACAGCTGTTCCATCTATCTTCAGTTATTGTATTCCCTCTGTCCTGATTTGCTGCAGCCCTGGTGCAAGTGTTACAGTCTCTGTGGAGTTACACAGCATGGGCATTACCTAAGCAGATTTTACCAAGTGCAGAGAATTTCTGTGATTCTTGTTTGCAGCTCTCCCTCTCCACATGTCCCTTCTCACCTGTGTACTCCCAGCTACAGGGACCTATATACACCAGCTAGAGGGGTGTTTTGGCAAGTATAATTTACTGGTAAAATTTTCAAAAATGCTTTTTGTTTATCTCTTAGATTCATTATGATTATTCTTTCTCAGTAAACGTATGTAAATAATTACTTTATTCAATATCTGAATATTACTATGTTTATGTGTACTTCTACTAACCTATGGTATAAAGTCGATCTGCTCAGTCCTTATTCAGGAAATTCAAAATCAACATGGCTCTGAAAGAAGATTGTAAAAGCAGTCCAGTTAAATATTTTCAATAATTTTGTCTTGCTTTTTACTGAAGATCACTTCTCTAAAAACTTGAAAACATGATTTAATTTTATCTTGCTTTAACTCTCTAACCCCCTTGATAGACTATAAACTAGTCAGAGTATGGATATCAGCAAAGCAGTTTCAATTAGCAAATACTTATCTCTAAGAAAAAAGAATTTAGTTATTATAACACAGACTTTTGCAGCATTGGTGAAAGAAAAAAATGAGCACAAACCTTAGGAGAAGTTATTTGAAGAATCAGGATATAGTACTTTTACGTTTTACTAAGAAGCTGTTTCAACTTATTTTCAGAAATAAATTTCATTGCTAAAAGACATAAATTTTTATGACTAAAACTTCCAGTATGAAGCTAATCAAGTGTTTATTAACAATGAATTTTAAGCAGAAAACAGATTTCCTCCCTGTGTTTCAACAGATCTCACTTTCTGTGAAAATACATGTAGCATTGTTTGTCAGTAGAAAAAATAACTTCTAGGGGACATTTTGTTAAAAATCTAGGTCTGTTTTGACTTATTCATGAATGTGCAGTGTGGTGATAAGCCTGGGAAATCTTGCATGTAACTGTATGTATGTGGTAACTGGTTTCTTTATTTAAAACTGTCTTTTATGCTATAGGTTAGGGTGATCCTTTTCCAGAAATAATCCAAACCTCCCATTTCTGCAATCTCATTTGTAGAAGAAATTTCTGCTACTTTCACATGGAGGTGACTCATGTCTAGAATCTGTGGAATGTTGCTGCCCACAGGTGGTTTCCACAAAGAGGAATTCCCCAGTGTGCCTGATTTTAAGGCATATCTGGATACCAGCTGAGTACAAGAAAGCAGATCCTGTTCTAGCCATTCTCTGGGAATGGAAACTTCCTCATCATCATGCCCTATGGGTCAGATAAGTTTCATTCAAAGACAGTAATGGTAGCCTTTTGCCATGAAGCTGGTCAGCAAGTCACACTCCTCATGTGGCATTGCTGAAGGCACCTGAGTAGAACCACTGCTGCTCAGCCTGAGCTACTTCCAGGGCAGGAGAATCACATGTTGTGATACTGTTCTCCAGCTTTTAACACCTAAGAGTCTGCCTCTAGCATCATCTCAGCTAAGAGAACCAGGACCACAAATCAGCCACAATGATGAAGTTTGCAGGAATGTGTAATGGCACCCAAAAATATCATGAAGCCATTCACGAAACCAAACAATTGGACAGGATTGTCCCATTGCTGTAAAGGAGAAAGCAAATTGCCTAATTCTTTTCAAGAAGCATCGTGGCCACCTAGCAGCTCCTCATAGTGGTCCACAGATCTACAGATAAAGGAAGTGTTGGGCCAGGCTCTGATCACTGTGATCAGCACATCAGCATACTTTGCTGATCAGTTCAAGGAAAATCACAGGGAGCTTCTAAGAAAAGAAAATTGTATTTGTGATCAGATCCACTCATACAATCACTGACAAAATCTGGCCTCTACATACACATCTAAGATTTTGAAGCTTAAAAAACTATTTCCTAAAACTCATTAAATGGATGCCTCTCTCTTCTACCTAGATCCCCATTACTAAAATAAATTCCTACTCTGCCTTCAGTAAAAGACAGTGATCACACTTGTTGAAACACAGAATGGCTCACATGGCCCTCAAGCCAGGACTGCAGTCTGTGCAGAGTCTCTGGTCTCACACCCCATCTCAGTCCAGCCTGTAACACCCACAAGAACACTAACTGAAGAAATGGCCTGTTCCTGCCTATGAGAGAGGCAATTTTTTTCTCTCTTTATAGTAACAGATCTTCAGACAGACTGAGATATCCCAAAGTACGTTCCTGCTATGACACAGGTCCCTCACCTCATTGATTTTTATCTTCACTTATCTGGCCCTGTCAGGATGCTGAGTGGCCAGCATTCTCTTCAGATCCATCACAGGAGCAGGGTGAGCACCAGGTACAACTGGCAGGGTGCAGGTGAGACGTGGCTCACTCACCACTGACACAGCCATGGCACCTGCTCATCTCTAGGTGATCAGGCCTGAGAGAAAGTGCTGGAAAGGAAGCCAGGCAAAAAGGTCATGAGTGGCTGAATGGGAGATGTACCTAGTGATGAAATCATTCAGATCTTTCCTGCCAAAACATTCCAAAATCCAGGTTCATGTTCGCCTCTTCACTAAGCTTCTAAATGTCTAAAAATGTCCTTTCTTTCACCATCTTGCTAGAAACCTTCATCCTTTCCTAGGACTTGCTGTGTGTTACGCACTTTTCTCCTTCATGAAGAGCTGCTCTAGGCTGGAATATGTTACAATCAATAGAAGTAATGAAGTTTATGGCAGGTATAGAAACCGGCTGGCACATCCACTATGCTCTGCCATCATCAGATTGGCCTCATGCTGACAGCCTTAACTGGTTCCTCCTCTGGCTTAGCAATTCCTTGTAATTATTGCTCCTAACTCAGACAGTTGTTAATGGATCACATCCCACCTATTCTAAAGATCTGATTTCAATTTAAAAATGCAGATCACAAAATCCAGGACAAAGCAAGTTCAGACTGTGCTAGAAGTCTTGGTAGTTGCAGGAATAGAGATGTGGAGACCCAAGGTATTGGAAAAGTAAAGACAAATCCATAAACATCATTCAACATTTTAAGGAAATGCTGCCAAAGCATCTGCTTTGAAAAGATCTGTTTATGTCAGAACAAAAGTGACACTGACAATCTAGATGTTAAAATTTAAACTGCATTGACATGTTTTGAAAAGATGAAAAAGAAATGTTTTGAAATGGACATTTGCATATTTCCAGACTCAGTTTTTGGAATTCTGTTCAGGATATGTTGCAAAATGTTTATGTTTTCTTCTGATTCAGGATGAAACTAAACTTTTGTATTCTGTTCAGTCCTTCTCCAGATGGGCTACATCAAATCTGTATAAACACCAGACTGTGTCTATAAGATTTTATTGAAACAATGGAGCTCTGCAAAGAAGCAGAGAGTACTCAGTTAAAATCAAAATAATTTTCCAAATCTCATTCTAAAATGTGCTTTAGCGCTAATGTTTAGAGTTCCCCAACATTATTTTGGCAGGAGTAATTAGATTAAATCAGTTATGATATAGAAAACTGTATCTCTAGGAGTTTTCATTACTTCTTTAAGCATTCCTTTCAACTCTTAAATAATCAGCAGTTAATCTTCGTGATTCATAGGCTAACACTGCTGCCTTTACTCACACATGTACCAGTGCATTCAAAGTCAGCACTATCTTGTGGCTGAGTCAGTCCAGCCAACCCTGCATGTCGCTGAGGCTATGTGCATGTTATCAGCACTCTTCGTAACCAGGAGAACCATTTGTGAATATGATAATTTACTCCTTGAAAGACTTGCTTTGGAAAAAATGCAGCTTAGCATTAGTTTGAGACCTAATTAATGCTCTGAGGGACATACACTCAGAGCCTCAAGTATGATTTATTTTGGTGCTCAAAGCCATCTACACTTGAAGTTCTATCTAAGCGCATGCAGTTGAACATGTCAGGCGAAAGGGCTGGTGAATTAGGTTTCTACATTTAATCAGTGTGAGGTCTCTGAGAAGTCTGACTATGAACTTGTACACCTGGAAAGTTTGTCTTGCTGGTGTGCTGGATCTGCACCTACTGCATCATCCATCCCTGCTCTTCCTCTTGCAGAGGCTGAAAATGATACTGAATTTCAGCACTGTGACTTGTGTGTGTAAAGCTGTGCTGCCCAGAGAGAAACATTTAGTTTTTCTTCCAGTTGTTTATTAAGGATTTTATTTCATGGAAGACAGAAAGCCTCCAAAGGTAGGATTGGGGCCTGAGGCACCTGCCTGGCTGATATCTTGGATAGATCTGCTAGGAGTGGGCTGGAGAAATGCAGCAGGCGTTACTAACCACATCCTCCCCATCAATTCACCTGCTGCAACTGAGTAAAATTTTTTGACCTGGTAAAATGTTTCTTCCAGTCTCCACCGGCTGAGCTTGTCAGATAATGTGCTCAGCCATCAAGTGTGTAACTTCCTCAGGGAAGCAGAGTAAGAGATAAGAGCCGCCATGGGGGACTGAAAGTGCAACTCTGTCTTCTGACATTTTGTAAAGTTAAATTATAGGGGCACTATCTTTTGTATTTTATTTCATTTATTAGGCAGCGCGGGTGCTGCTTAATGGGATGCAGTCACTGAAGTAAATAATCCCGTGGGATGCTTATTTGTTCGTATTAACGCAGGAATTCGAGCTCGGATGTGATTTATGTAGACACTCCTGTTAAAAAAAAAAAAAAAAAGAAAAAAAGAAAAAAGGTGGTTCTGCCAAGGGAACGAGGCAAAGCGTTCGCCAGTCGGCGGCGGGGACGGAGTTTCGCCGGCGGCTCCCCCGGTCCCCGCGCCGCCGGGGCTCAGCTCGGCGGCCCCCGCCAGGCCCGGGGCAGCGGCAGCGGCGCCGCGCGGGAGCGCCCCGCCCGCGCGGTGTGCGCGGGGGCGCGCAGGCCGATATCCATAGTAACGGCGGGGGCCGGGGGAGGCGCCGCGCGCGGCAGCTCCCGCCCGCCCGCCCGCCGCAGCCGGGACCGCACCGAGCCGCGGTGAGCGCGCGCGCGCGCCCGGCCCGCTCCGCCCCACCCCCCCCGCGCGCGCGCGGCCCCGGGGAAAGCGGGAGGGGGCTCGGGGGGCGCGCGCGCGGCGGCGGCGGCCGGACGGGGAGGGCGGCGGGGGCTCCGGTGTGCGCGGCTCCGCGGCGCTCTCCCTGCCTGACTCACCGCGGGGCGCGGGGAAGATGCTCAGCGCGGAGGGGTAGCGGCTGCGGAGCAGACGTCGGGGCCCCCCTCTCTCCCCTCCCTCCCCGCCCCCGCCGGGCTCGGCAGCTGAGCCCGCCGCCGCCGCCGCTCCTAGGTGAGACCGGGGGCCAGGGGAGGTGCTGGGCGAGCACGGGGGGCCGGGCACGGGGCCACCGGGCACCGCCCCCGCCCCGCCGCGCAGCCCGGAGCGGGTGTCGTTCCCCCCCGGCCCCGGGCGCACGGAAGCGCCGGGAGCGGACCCCGGGGGACGGGCGGGCGGGAGCCGGCGGCGCCTGCGGTTGCTGCGTTCGCAGGATTATGTCAAGGCTCGCCTCGCCGGAGCCGCTGGGGCGAGCGGCGGCGGCAGCTCCCGCCCGGCGGCGCTGCGGGGCGCCGCGCTCCGGGGCGGGCGGGGGTCGGCGGGGAGGCGGCCGCGGGGCAGCGGTGGGCGGCGGGGTGGACGGAGTTTGAGGCGCCTGACGGAGCCGGTGCTCGCGGCTGGTGAGTTCTCACCGGGCCGGCGTGGCCGCGGGAGCAGGGCGTCCCGGGCAGCATCGCCCGCCCCGGTGCGCTCCTTCCGAGCCGTCCGGAGCGGTGATTAATCCCGGGGGAGGCGGCAGGTGGGCAGCCACCTCTCGTGCCGCACGGGAGAGCGGCAGCGCGGCGCGCAGAGTCCGCAGCAGCGGCTGTCGGGGGGGCCGTGTCCGTGTGCGCGCTGCAAAGCTCCGTTTGCTTGGGTCTGGCAACTTGGCCGTGGTGTGCCCTGGTCCGAAACTTGCTACGCCAGGTCTCGCCTTCGCGGCACCGCTGGTTGTCCGCTCGGTATTTCAGGAACGCTAGTTGGGCGAAATGTTACGGTTGTGAGGAAAAAAAAAAAAAAAAAAAAGGAAAAACAAAAGGGATGAAAAGCAGAAGTGTGTAAAGATCATGTTTGAAAAATACACAGTACCGAACAGGTATTGTACCGTACGGCGAGAATGCAGTATTGGTATTGGGAGACAAACGGTACCTGAGAATTTCATTTGGAATTTAGTTTGCTGCACACGTGCCGTAACAGTTTTCCTGAGCATTTTTAGCATGTGGAGTGATGCATGTTGCCATGTGCATTGCAAAATTCCTTTAGCTGTGCGAGCAGTGGTGATGTGTGCCAACATGCACAGAATCCAGGTGTACTCCATACCGTTAAGAGCAGCGGTGCTAATGAGGAGGGCTACAGTGTCCATCTATGACAGGATTACTGATAGAATGTATCTTAAAGAACGTTTTAACTTGTTCTTTTAACGAGGCACAAAATACTGTTAGACCTTGGCATGATGGATAGTAAGTTGCCATTTGAATGCACTTTAAGGAGCAATTTGTGTCCTCTTCTGTATGTGCCAAAATATAATTTATAGTCTGCTGCTAGGAAAAAAACCTCAGTGGAAGGTTGTTCGTATGATTATTTTTCCTGTATAAATGTGATCACAAATTGTGAGCACTCATGTGAAGTTGATACTTGTTTGCTCAGTACAAAGCCTTGATCCTATGGTGTGTAATTAGGATAACGAATTAAAGCTTCATTCCGATAGCATTCTAAAAATTTCAGTGGTGCTCTGAAAAAAATGAAGAGTAAGTGATTTTTGCAGAAAATTTTGGTCTGTTGGCAGATCTCGCTAAGAGATCTGTTCTTTTTGATACATGAGTACAATGCATACAAGCTGCTGTTGTGCTGTCGCTCACACACCCTCTTAACTTTACACACCTGAGAAGTTCCATTTCAAGAATTTCTGCAAATGGTTGACAGATGAGAACTGGAAGAGCTCACTGATGTATTCGAAGTAAGCTCTGCTTTCTGTACTATTGATGAGCTCCTTTATAATTTTTTTTCCTAAAGAAAGGAGATGTGATAGTCAGGAAGAGATGAATTTATCCAGTAGGAAGGCAAATTAAAATGTACTATACATATTTGTTCTACCTAGGAGGCATTGAAATGCAGTACCCCAAAATTAATTCAGAAAGCTGAGGGTCTGCTGCTTTTCCTCTTAGCATTTTCCTTGGGTAGGGGGGGAGGGAAGAATGCACCTCTAACTGGAAGTGGGCACATGGAGTTAAAAAGGAAGGTAGAGGATGTGAAAATTGGAAGCAGAACCGGCAATGAAGCTGCCATCAAAGGTGGCTGCACTGAAGTAAGAACCTAAAGCAAACTGGCTCTGGGTAAAAGTTTTGCTGCTGAGGAACTTAAGAAGGAGCTATGACCTGGGTCAGTCATGATTTCCTTTACAGTCCATAAAAAAAGACACATTAATGTCAAAGGAATCAGAATTCCATGTCGGAAATGTTAATTTTAATGTTTCCATCACTCAAGAGGATGGAGGTTTTGCTTTATTTTAACATTGAACAATAGGCATTTTGGTAAGGATCTTTGTATTTATTTGTTACATGTTAGTGATAGGCATAGTGAATAATATTCTTCACAAATAGTAAATGCCCACCTTGCTTTGGGCAGACTGAGAAACTGTCAAGCCTTGGACTTAAGCTCTTTTGGCTCTTGGTCCTGAGACCTGCTCTGCATGCAGACTGAAGTTAAAGCAAAGATGAGAGTGAATGACACCATTCTGGGTCCAAGCTTATTCATTTGCCAAATACCAATCATGAATAGATTTTTTTTTCTGATGATCCTATTATCATAATGCTTTGTTTATTAAATGTTGAAATGTTATATTAATCTTCCAAATCAACACTCGTTGTGATGAACTGGCCAGCTTTTACTCTGAGATATGTGATTTTTTGTGTTTGTACATTAGGGAACATATTGGCTTATACTAGTTCACATTTTCAATGTTGTCTTCACAGTTCCACGAGCTGCAAGCTTATTTTTAAGAAATCATAGTCAAATTCTGGAGAATAACACCTTCAGAAAATTGTACCATACTGGCACTCTTTACAATCCAATGCAATTTTTCCCTTTGTGTAGGCAATAACAGAGGGCTGCTTGTACTTGGTCTTTTAGTCCATGTGCCAACTATGCCAGCTTGTCTACAAGACAGTAGCCATGGTTCCAAGTTTCAAGGGGTTATGCTTCAGATAAAGATGGCTTTGACAAGGTAATTAAGCAAGGAAAGTTGTTTCATTGTCTTAGTTTGCTTGCTGTCTCTATCCATAGACTTTCTGTATTTTTTTGCCTATTAGGAGAAAAGATTCTAAAGGTGGTAAGTTCATTAGAGTGTTTCAGCATGTAATGCTGAGTATTTTGGGCACTGCAGTTCAAAGATGTAGGTCTTCACATACCTTATACTTAGCTCTATAATAGAGTATCAGTCTGCACTTGGAATTGCTCTTAGAGATTGTCCTGTTTTACGGATTACATGTAAACACAGTGGGGCATTCTTGGGTCAGTTTCAGTAGTCATATTGCTTTTGATATGAACTTATATATTTCCAGGTGTTCTGGGAGACGAGGAGATACATGGTGTTCAGTTGGGGTTGTTTTCCTTCTTTTCTATTTATGTGCTCTGGAGCACTAAAATTTTTCTAAAAGTCCTTCAGTCAGGTAGAAACATTTTTTCCTCTCTCCAAAGATTCTTCATTTAAAAAAACCCTCAAATTTGGCCTGAATTCACTCTGACAACTTAAGCATAGTGTTAAAGGATCTTTTTGACATTGTTATTCTGCAATTAATTTCTGTGAAGTATCTTGCAACATTTCAGATGGCTTCAGGTTGGTTGCAGATAGCAATTGTTATGTCTGCCTAAGGAAGTGATGATACTAGTGTTGAACAAACCTTAACCAAAGGAATATCACCAGGCAGATAGTCTCTCTTTCTTGATAAAGGAATGGTGATTCTTGATTGAGAAGTGCTGGTACATCTCCTGGAGATTGTCCTCTGATCACAGAGTCAAAGAGGTTCTTATTGCCATGAAAATGCCCAAGTACATAGAAAATCCAGGACCATATCTGTTCTTCCTCCATTCCTTCCTTATTGCCTTCAGCCTCTTGCTGGTGGGTTATGTCTAACTCTGTTGACTGAGAAACATCGTAGAGAGTTTTGTGATGTCTTTTTTAAAGGCAAATGATATTTAGTCCCTGCTTGACCCATCCTTTGGGGTTGGATGGTATCTCAAGAGGAATAACAAGAACACAGAGGCTTCAGCGTTATCAGTGTTAACAATACCCAGCTTTGGTCTCTTTTTTCATTCGGACTCAAATCCCAGAATATCTGTGCCCTTAGAACTGAGTTTGGGTTCAAGTCAAATGCCTGAAACACAGTTTGATCAAGAGAAGAGGTAATGAACAGTGACAGTGTATCTGAGGACCTTCTAGAATCTCTGGCTGTGCTATCACTTGAGGGCACTTGCTCAATGTTAGAAAGCAGTCTTCAGCCCTGGAATATACTCACTCTGTGGATGGTTAAGATAGCACTTTTTTTCCCTTGTGGATATTCATATCTTGGCTTGTTTCCAGGGCTTGCATGATCCCTTGCTAAAAGAAGAGTACCTTTCCTTTGGGAAAACCAACTGGAATTTCCAGCTGGTCCAGAACTGAGTAATTGTAACCATCCTGTTTTTTCTAAATGTACTACACGTACTGTAGGCTTACCAGCAGTGCCTGAAATAAGTGTCTGCTGGGGTCTTGGGAAGCTTGAGATGAAAATTCTTTCTCCCAGGCCTTTGTCTTTGGAGTTTGCTCTTTCTAGAAACACGAAACTGGGAGATGTTAAGGAAAAACATGTCTTTTTTTCTTACTTTATCCAGCTTTTTGATGCCGGAAATCCAACGTGATTTATACTACGTTTGTTACATGTAATTGGTTTTTTCTTCATTCTGTTCTTGTTTCCTGCAGTCATCAAACACTGAAAGAGTTTTTTCTATTGTTTAGAATGTTTTAAGTTCTGAGGCTGTAAAAAGGCTAAATTTAATAAAAGCTGCAATAATAGCAGATGAAGTCAGCAGGCAGTTTTGCCTCTTTGACAGAAGATTTTAGACCATTGTTTAAATTTTGAGGTTCTTTTTTTCCAGAAAGTGCTTCTCTACAGCGAAGAATAAGCATTTAGTTTTGCAGTACATTTAAATGTCATGAAACATGAAGGTGATAAACACTTGTTTTGCTTGTCCAATGTAGATGATTTTCTAAACTCTTCAGTTAGTTGACTGGTCCTCCTGGTGCAGATTGGGCAGACCTTCAGTGCTTCTGGGTATTTGCATGTATGCTGCCTCAGTTGGTTCTGTGTACTTTGAAGTAAAGATTTTGCAGTGATATCAGTGGGAATATACATCTCTTTTACCATGGGTATACTGAAGATAATTTCTTTCTTCTTCATGTATCTCTTCAGTGAAGAACACTATTACACACAATATCTTTTAAGTATCTCAATACAATGATGGTACAAGCCACTGATAAATTGGCAAGCCACAAAAATGTTTGTGTGTAATTATTCCCAATATAGGAAAGTGCAAAGTCAGTTACAGTGTTCATCAAGAATTATTATATAGTACTAAAATGTGTGTTTATGTGTGTATTTATGCATGTATAATAGGAATAATTTTAATTCTAGAAGTTTTACTGTTGTAATGCATGATCTCTGTTCTCAAGCTTCATCTTACCCCACTGAAACTGATAGTAAAGCTGTCAATAATTTTGAAAATAATCATAAAAAATGTATGTAAAAATAATCTAGTAAATTTTTACTGTTTATACAATCTTAGATAATGTCACAACATAAATAGATATGCTGGTAAATGCCAGTTTGCAAATAGTTAAAACATAATTTTTAAGTTAACTGAAAAATGGCTAATTATCTCCTTCAGGGTCCCGTAATCAAGGAGCTGGTGTGCCACTGTTGTGCTTTGTTAATGCTTTTGTTTTCCAGGAACATTTTCATATCTAGTTATAAAGCCTTGGAAAAGTGTTACTTTGTTAATAGTGCAGCCACCTGGAAAGTACATTGTTAATGAGTATGCAATTGGTTTGTGAAGCACCTGTGTTATTATTATACCATCAAAATACATAGAACTTCAGTTTTCTTTACCAATATTAGTAAACCACCACAGAGGTAAGTGGATAGTAGAGTGAATAGTCACACAGAAAAATACTTTAGCAAAACCTAAGGGAAATATTGTATGATTCATTGTATTTTTACTGCAGCCATTATAAACTGGATGTAAGCTACTGGTTTCCTTTAAAATCTGAGTGTGGTAGGGATTTGGCTCTTAGCACTAGCAAGAAACAAGAATTCAAGAATTTCCATAGGCTTTTGTGAGTATTTCTCAATTCTAATCCATGTTATGCCCGGCTTGGGTATTTCAGAAACAAAGGCTGGTTCTACGAGAAGCACATTATAAAAAAACTTCCAAACCTCATCTTCATTAAAAATTCACATGAAAGTGTTATGTTTAACAGGTGTTGACAGGATTAAAACATGTTGCACTAGCCATTTCCTAGGGATTTCCCCACTGCTTATTAATTTAATTAATTAACTATCCATGTCATTTTTACATACTTATGCAAAACAACAATAAATCTTTAATATTGTTTCTACACTACTAAGTGGCACTTCTTTAAGCATTAAAATATGGAAAGAACATGAAATATTACAACTGTCATTTTTTGCTTGAATTCAATTGGTCCTAATTTTTGTTGTCAGCTTGAGTATCTTTAACTTGTGTGAGTGCAAGATACAGATTTTGGAATCATCATGTGACAGTGTGACTTGAGTGCTGCAAACCACTGCCTGCACTGAACCATCTCAGCACCCCGCCAGACAGCTCCATACTTGTCCTTTAACTACTTTGTATATGCATTAGTCACAGCACAGCATCACATTAATAGCAAGTTTAATTGTGTAATGCTGTCTGCATCATGTCCCTTTTGTAAAGTATCCACCAACCAGTGCAGGATCATCTTTGGGCTTGCCGGGATGAAACATGCCCTTTACAGCTGTAGTTCTTGGCTGTGCCCATTGCTTGCTGCTACCATCTTTGTTCCTTGCAGAGCTGTCTGGGGCTAAGCAGCAGCTCTGCAGTGATGATACGCACGGGGATGCGTAGGGCAAAGGAAGCATCACATACCCTGAGGGTTTGCGCTCGGAGATTTTGAACACGGGTCTCAGCTAGTGAAAATTGTCGTGGCACCATTGATTCTGTTGACTGCACAGGCTGAAGAACATGTCTCAGGCATCTCGTCAGAAATAATCTTCCTGGATGCTGGGAAGAAGGACAAGCAATAAAGAATGTTCAGGTATCACTGTGGTGAAGAAGCATTTGGCCTGCTTCACACGTACCTTTTGGAAGATAGCAAGAATCTTCCTGTTGCTATCATAGTCATGAGAGCTCATGAGAGCTCTGACACTGAGAGAAACCCTGTGGAGTCTTGCTAAAGATGCCATCTTTTAACATGATTTTATTTACTTCTTGATTCATTTGCATTGACCAATTAATTGGCTAAAACTTCAAAGAAAATTAAATGTTGAAGAGGAAACTCGATATGTGGTTTTCAAAGGGAAAGGTGCCTTTAGAGAAAGTGTTAGTATAATTGATATTCTCTGTAAATGCTCAGCTGTGGAAATAGGAAACTAAAGTTAGGTGGTCCTGATCTGGAAAGCTTGGCTGAAGAGTGTTAAATTTTCCTTTGCTCTGTTCTACTGTATGTGCAAGCAAGTGGTGTTCCTAGGTTGAAAATTTTGTTGAAATCCTTTGGCCTTGATATTTAAGGGTAGTATTGCGGGCCTACACTTCTGTAATAAAAGTATTGTTAATGTTCATTAAAAAACACGTGCTGTTTAAAACATAAGCTAGAGAGCAAATCATAGCCCCCCCAAAATAGCAATTTTTTCCCATTTAAATAGTTGACTGCATTGAGATTTTAGTTTTTGGTTATTAGAGGGACTGAAGACTACTGTAATTACAAGAAAATTGACAAGCTCCTTTCTTTTTGTTTCCTAAATATTTCCCCAAGTAAAGCAAAGCTGCTGCTTGCTTCTACTGACTCTCAGTATGATGCAGCATCTAATAGGATTGACGCTTGAGGACTTGGTGATCCCATAGTGGTCAGATCACCTCAGCTGAGGACAGGAGCTTGGTCAGACTGGGAAGTGACTCCCCAGTGACTCGCTCTTTGGTGTCTGAGACTGGTAATCTATGCTGGGATCTTTGCAAGAGAAAGATCATGTTTTATCTGCAGAGTATCACATAGAATTGGTTTTTAAAAATGTCTTTCTTAACTTGTGGTAGAAAAAATTAGACTTTGTGTGAAAAAATTTCTTTTGCAAAAGCAGTTTAGAACAGAAGTACTGTAAAACAAACAATCTGAGTTAGAAGCAGTGAATAAACACAAACAGCAGTCATCTTTCCATGTTGTTTTTACATTGACATACACCCTGCTTTGAGTTATGTAACTTAAGTAATAGGATTGTTCTTTGACCTGCATAATCTCTTTCTATACTGGAGGTACAAATACTCATGTAAAGTAAAATTTCTTCTTTTCTAACCAATCTCTACTTTTGGTTATCCGTATGTGATGATGATTTTATACTGTAATGCAAAACTGTTGATTCATGGAAGTAATCCTGTGTTCATGCATTATACAAAAGCTATATCTGGTATTGTTACTATTGCTAGGGGCTGATGTGTCACATTTTTATAAATCTTGTTTTAGAATATCTTATTTCAGCTACCACAGCCCAGTTCTGTTTAAAACCCTGTTATGTTGATCCTAATGCAGTGATGACATAACCAAGAGAGTGAGGGGGCTTATTAAAAACTAATAATATCCCTGAAGTATTATTTTAATTTATTAGGAATGTAGCAAATCCTTAGTAGTCAGGTGTTCCTAAAGAGGTTGATTTGAATGTGCAGACTATATGGAATTTAGCAGTTTTGGTTTGGTTTTTTTTTCTTCTACTTCCCCCCTATTTTTTTAATCGAAGTTTATACTTTTATATTATGGATCTTATGCTTCATTATTCACCTCTGTCATTCCCGAAAAACAAATCCTGATCTTTTGTCTTGATGCCTTTGTGCTGCTCCATGGGCAAAGGAGAAGTGGTGCTCCCCTTCCAAAGGGTGTGTGGAGAATCCTCTTGCCTGATGGTCTCCAGGATGGATCTCACCATTTGGCTTCCTGTTGTTCCTCCTGTTCCTGAGACTTCCTACCTCAACACAGGGCCCCAGTGATGAGACAAAGCTCTGAATCTCCCTGCCCGTGGGAGGAAGCAGGTGGTTGAAACTTCACTCAATTTTGAGGCATTCTCATATCCTACAGATTCAAAATGAGGATTAGGGCACCATAGTGTAACTTCAAGTCAGTCTTTGTCACACATTGCTGTGGTGAGCAGAGGGTCTAGTCCAGCAGTGTGAAAACTGACGTAACTGAGTTTGGTTTAAAGGTTTTCACGTTGCCGAATTCACGGATAAAGCAGCTTGAATTTGGCTCAAACATTAATGGTGTGTGCAAGTGTATAATCAAATTTGAAGGCATTTACATAATTACTGATATATCAGAAGCATTAAAAGACCTGTCATGCATTATTATGCTATCAAACATGATACCCTTTGTAGACTGTGACACATGGAGTGTTTTTGTTTATGCTTTTGACATACTACAAAAGATTGTGTGATGCATTCAGAAATTACATTGACATTATAGCAGTCTCTGTCTCCCTTTTTCTACACAGCAGTTTTTCAGAGAGAAGAATGTCAGTCATGGATTTCTATAATCTGAAAATGGATAAAAGTTGAGTTAGTTCATCATCATAAAAAATTAGATAAAGGAGGGTTTTTCCTACTTCTTAAATCTATCACAAAGAGGACTTCTTCCTCACTCTACAGTGCTCTGTATTTACAGGCTGTGAAGGTTGAAAGTTAGGGAACTTGTTAAATTGTAAGCAGGAGTAGTTGAAAACAGCAAGTTTAGTGTTCTGTGTTGGTAGTCTGGAAAACAGTGATGGCAGAATGGAATGGAAACCAGGTTTTCAGTACTGATTCTGGATACTGTATTAATTGGACCATAATCAAGGTTTAAATTATTACAGTTTGTATTTGTATTCTGCTATATTCTTCCACAGACAAGAATTCAATAGTCATATTCTTGTTTAGATTTTGCTAGGGCTGGTATGAAAGACTGAAATACTGCCTGCTAATGGGGTAGGATTATTTTATTTTCTGGGGTACAACACTTACTGGGCTACATTTGTGAGGATTCTGTAAAGAAATTGTTCTCTGTTATATTCGAGGTGTGGGCTGGGGAACTTGTGTAATCCAGGGACTCTGTATGGAACTTGGGTCCACTCTCCCTAAAGTGTCGGGGAATTATTTTGATGGTTATGTGTGGGGTTTTTTTTAGGTATGTACATTACAGGCACTATGCAAATCAGAGCAAAGGGCATGTTAGTTTTTACACAGTGCATCTCAGACGTCTTCAAAGTGCAATATTCCTATTCTTTAACTGAATATCTAACATGTATGGAATTGGTGTGTTCTGAATCGCATATGTGTCCATAGATTTGCAGTGCTTGGTCAATGAGAACATTTTGGTAGGTGCTACTTGGTAGAAAGCTCTTGTGCCAAATGTCAAAAAGTGTGAGTGGCTGAAGGCAACAACAAAGGGGGTTTATAAGAAGGCTGCAGAGAGACTCTTCACGAAGGTCACATAGTGATAGGGCAAGGGGGAATGACCTTAACATGAAGGAGGGTAAGTTTAGATTAGCTATTAGGAAAAAATTCTTTACTGTGAGGGTGATGAGACACTGGGACAGGTTGTCCAGAGAGGTTGTGGACTCCTTATCAGTGGGGGTGTGCAAGACCAGGCTGTATGGGGCTCTGGGTAACCTGATTCAGTAGAAGGTTGCCTGCCCATGGCAGTACGGTTGGAACTAGATGTTCTAGAAGGTTCCTTCCAACCCAAAATATTCCATGGTTCTCTTGCAGCAAATGTGGTTCATCAATAGCTCTGTGTTGCTACAAAAAGATATTGCAAAGTCATCTTTGGTTTTTTGAGCAGTAAGGAGTGAGAGAGCAGGGTCTCTGAGGCATTGGCTCAAGTAAAGCAAATATTCCTTTATGAAATCACTCCAGTTGCTCTTATTTCAAGCCTTCTATAGAAGATTAGAAAAGATTGTGCTAGTCTGCTACAAATAGCTTCAGTATCAGTCCATGACTTTTGATTTTGTTAGAGTAGTAGATTCAAATACTTCTGTTCACAGTAGTGAATCATCCATCTGAGGCAAGGATGTTTTCTACCAACCAAACCAAGGCTTTGTTTGGTGATAGGGTTGATTTCTCCTCCAAAGTAAAACAAATCCCACTGGAAAGCAAAAATAATTTCACCAAGAGCACTTGGTCCATGATGAAAGTGAAAATGTTTTTCTGGATAAAGTAGATAAGAAATTGAGTGATGCTCATTTCATACACTTTTATCCTAAACTACTGACCTCCTCTTAAGCAGTCCTGAATTTCTGTCAGCTCAGTAACAGCCCTGGCCTTTCATCTGTTTAGGATATACTATGTGTGTGATTATTATACAGTTACGTTTTTGAGGGATTTATTCCCTGTGTTTGCTCTGCTGCCTGAACCATACCTATCCTAGGAGTTGTTTGCAGTATTTATCAAAGCTATGGAGCCCCCATTGGAGCCATCTGTAGATAGTGGTTGTGCCATCTGTCACTAAAGACTGTGTTCCAGAGGGAGAGACAATATGCACAGGCTTCGTCATGCAAAGCCTGTAGGGTACGGTCTCTGATGCTTGCTTTATCCTTCTAACATGTATAAGTTCCAGTGTTACACTAACTTCTAAAATCTTTATTGCATGAGGCTTTTGAACACCACAGTAGCTGATACTTCATCCTTGCCCCCTCTGTATGCATTATGCATTTTGCTGAACTCCACACATTCCTCTGAGAGGTGAACTATGATCTCTGGTTGTTAAAGACTGCAAGAGTAATAAAAAATGGGCAACACCAAGCTGCAAAAAATTTCCAACTGGTATATAAAGCTCAGAGATAATGGCAAGAACCACAAAAACTAAGGTGCCTTTGGGTGCAAGCATACAATTTTCTGAATATTTTTGCTATGAATTATCAAGGATTACAGCAGCAGCAGATGTTCGAGGCAGCGTGATACGGGTTGTGTATACCTTTGTGCTGTGATTAACTGAGCCAATATCCTTGCATGCTAGGAGATAGGTGACTTCAAAAAGTTTCAAGAGAACATTAACAGAATATTTCAAGAATGCTTTCCCTAAAGTTGTTGGTACCAAGAGCAACATTCAAAATTTTTGTGTGGTGTTTGGAGATCTTCTAATTTGTGAGTAGAAGTAGTGGCATGTGATTAGCCACCAAATTTTAAGTGGAATTTGCATTATCTTAAGATGTATCTCATGTTGTATCTGGGGGCAGTGTGATGACCTAGACAATATTGGATGTGGGAACCTGCTAATGAAACTGTAGGCCTTCAGGACAGCAATTTTCGTGACTGCATATTGTCTCCATTGCAAAGGCTTAATTGCAGTCTTTGTCGTAGGGAAGGGTATACCTTCATGCTTTGTGCTCATGGGGCCATGAATCCTTGTGTTGCCTCTTTCAGCTCTGAGTCAAGCATGCACCAGGCACATGCTGGTAATCACAGAGTTCAGAGGCTGCTGTCAGATTTGCACATTGCCCAACTCTGTAGCTCATCCACACAAGTAGGACTCCTGAGCTACTCTTATTTGTTTTTGTCCATGCAGTGTTGGCAATCTGTCAGAAACAGACATGAAATATAAAGCAACAAAGTAGTGGGGCTTTTAGTACATTTTCTTTTTAAATGCAACACAAGGAACATTTTGTACAAATGACAGCACCCTAAAAAGAGCTATTGCATCAGTAAGAGGCGATACTATGGACTGCTATGTTAAATGGGAGAGGAACTGATTTAGCATAAGCAAACGAACTTTAAACAAGCCCTGTGATACCTATTCCTATTCTGTTACAGATCAGATGTAGCTTTAAGAGCATGTCATGGCTTATACATGTTATGGTTGTGTACTTATGTATGCATTAAAATATTCCAAGAAATACAAAGCAAGAACATTGTATTGTCAGCAAGAGGTTATGCATGTTTAATCAAGACCGAGCTTCTGAAAATACTCATGAAATGTGGATGATCAAACATTTTACTTAAGTATTGAATTTGAGGACATTTGAGTGGATTATGTTTTGTTCTTTATGGATGTTCTCTCAACATGAAACGACGGGAATATACAAATATATATATTTCCTTTTTTATGTTTTTTTTTTTTTTTGCACCATAGCAAGGACTTGCTTCGTTGCTAGGTAACAAGGTATTGCTTTATTTGCAGGAGCAGTAGCTAAGTTGATAGTGGAAGCAATGATTTATCTGAAATATATTAATATATACTGGAGCAGTAATGATTATTGAAATTGCTTACTTTTATGTGCTCCATACCATGGAAAAACATATAATCAGTTCATTAGAATATTTCCTTCTACTTTGTAGAATAAATGCTTAATTACTAAGATCGTCCAGTTATTTAGTAAAGCACCAGAATCTGTATCATTTATTTCGTGTCTTAAAGTGGGTTCTTTCAGATACAAAACAAGTAGTAAAGTGCTACCAAAATAAGGGGATTTATAAGGTGTAGTTATAATTGTCCATTCATGGCTTTTTTGGCCTTTCACAGACTGGCTTGCTTTTTCAGCAGCAATACATTTTCCTCCAGGGATCAAGGCCAAACCTGCCAGTCACCAGGGCAGAAGCTGGCTGCTTTCCTGTGGCAGGCTGCCATCTCGGTTCTGCCTCCAAGAAGAGCGGCAGGTGGTCTCCATGCCACTCCACTCCTCCTTTCTCACACAAGTCTGGAAATTCAGAATGGTCACAGTTGCCTTCAGGGTAAATGCTAATACCACCTGCTGCCACTGCTGGCACGGTGACTGACTAGGTGGTGCTGGATGCTGTATCCATGGCCAGAATGTCACTGCTGTTCATCTTGCTCAGTTTTGCTGATGTTTGTGGAGGGAAGCATATACTGCCCTGGTGGAGTCCTCATCGACTTGATGCTTGCCCCTCTAAGGTCAGGTTACTCTTAGCCAGGTAAGCACCTTCATCCCTGTCTGTTTTGTGAGGTACCAGGACTCACCAGTGTCCATGGATGCAGGAAGACTGTTTGAGTACATGGAAGAGGATTTTTGTGGTGACGCTGAAGCAGAAGTGTGAAGTTGTTCTTTCATGGTGATGAAGCCATATTGACTCAGAAGAAAGTTGTCTTCAGCATTAGCCAAGTTAGTGATTGTGGTATGGCTGAACATTTTTTAGTTTGATTCATGGAACCCTAGAATATCCTCAGTAGGAAAGGACCTACACAGATCATCAAAGTCCAGCTCCTGGCTCTGCACAGGACCAATCTCAAGAGTCACACCCCTGTGCCTGAGAGCATGGCCCAAATGCTTCTTGATCTCTGTCAGGCTGGTTCTGTGACCATTTGCCTGGTGGTTCCAGTACCCAAACACCCTCTGGGTGAAAAACCTTCTCCTAATATCTAACCTGAACCTCTCCTGACTCAGCTGCAGGCTGTTCCCTTGGGTCCTGTCACTAGTTACCAAAGACAAAAGAACAGTGCCTGACCCTGTGCTTCACCCTTGCCTAAATCTTTGACGCCTTTCTTTCTTGCAAAGATTGAAGTTTAATAATAAATCACATGCATAATTCTGCTATTTTTGGAGTAAACATTGGCCTTTTCCTCATGTCAGTCCGTTTTTAGCAGCTGCAACTCTTTAACCTGCAGGATTACCTGTTAGACTTTCAACTTTGGTTCCAGATATTCACATATAGCTCCAGAAAGTCACAGTTCACCTCCACTCCACTCATAGAGTAAAGGTAAAACCTGGTGGTTTTAGCTTTAAAAAGGCTATTAGTTTGTAGTCCTGATCATTTGGTTTCATTGTTTTGTTTGGGTTCTTTTTGCAAAGCAAGATCCTGCTTAATTTAAATAAAATGGGGCATTTAGCAGTCTGTGATTGAGAACAAGATTAGTCTAGAAGGGACGGTTGATGGGCAGGCAAAACCAGGATAGAAGAGATAGCAAAATTTATCTCAATGTGCCTTACCTGTACAAAGAAATATTTGCAGCTGTGGGTAACGTTGCAGCTTGTTGTAATTTCTGTATTGTATCACACTTGACATTTTCCCTTAGACCGCCAATGACTTCTAACACAGTCATCGACATAATCATTTCATAAGTAAATAGCTGCAGGCTTGGACAGTGTCTTAAGAACTAAAGTATTCCTTGTCTTTTTGGCTTCCATTTCAGCAAAAACAATAAGTAAATAAAACAAGGCAAAATGGCACTTTTACAGTACCTGGCTTTCTGAAAAGTTGCAGAAAAGAAAAAGTCAAAGCACAATAGGGTTGAAAAGAATAAAATTTAGAAAACTGTATCTATAAATGTAGAAGATTGAAATAAATAAAAGGAAAACAGGACAAATGGGAGAAAATGGATGCTGCAATAAATAAAAAAAGATCAGCAATTATGCTTCAGCATGAGTCAAAAGGATGAATAAGGATGGCTCTTTTCTGTAGATCATAAAAAGGAGAAGGAATATGGAGCCATTGCGGGATAAGGACTTCAGTATATACAATTCTGTTATTTTAAAGTTAGAAGAAATATTTTAATCTTTTTTACATTTTCATATCCTATGAAGTGAAAGTTATTAATTAAGGAAACATGCATTCAGAGTTGGTCACTGCCTGTCTGACCATCCTCACCTCACTTTCACCTCTTCTGACAGCACCTAGTGTACAGTGTGTTAGGGCTTGGTATTGATTTATCTTGGCACTGGGAGCATCTAGAGAACCCTTCCATCATCATCATCATGCTAACTAACATGAGGCATACTAAGATGGACTGTAGGACTTCCTTAACTCCCCAGATTTAGTGAACTTTGTGTTTCATTTCACTGCTGTTTAAAATCCCCCAGTACTAGTAATGATACTGACAGAGGACAGCATTTGCCTGCCTGATGTTTTTGTTATTTGAGCAGCCAGGTTGATGACTCGGTTCTGTGCTGAATAGGAGGTCACCTGTATGGCAGTTTTGGTAAAAAGCTTTTCTTTGTGGATAAATCATCAAAGAACTGAATTTTTTCTGATTTCAAAATATTTTAATTGTTAGTGTAGGTGTGGTTAAGCTCAGAAATCAGTCTGATCCTTGCTCTTCCTAAGCATCAGATCTCTCTTTCTAGTCTGTGTCAAAGGAATGCTGTGTATAAATTCTGGATGTGCATACTCAGGTGAGAGGAATCACTGAAGACAGTTGCTTAATTAATCACTGTTCTGACAGGAGCAGGGAATGACACTCACTCTACATGAACGCCACGTCATTTAAGTAAACACGAATGCACAGCCCAGCTTTGTTTTGCTGACTTGTTTTAATCGCTGCAGAAGCACGGAATTGAATCTAAATTTGGAGTGCTTTAACTTCTCTGTTTTAAGCAAAAGAATATTAAGAGTGGCACAATACTTTTATTTGATGAGGTGAAGACTAATTAAATAACTGCAGTTATGTGAGAAACAAGATGTGATGTTCTTGTTCTAAACTGTATTATTAAAAGACACGTATTTTAGCTTTTTGGTCACTGATTTACTCCATTTACGTTTCCTTTTGGAGAATATTTTTTAACCTAATGAAGTATGGTCTTGCAATGATTCTGTTGGTCTTTCAAACTGATTGGGCATTTGAGCTGGAAGAATGGTTTCTTTCAGAGGTATTAAGTTCCCACAACTTTCGTGGAAGTGAGTAGATGAAAATCTTTTCATATCTTTGTGGTGGGGATATTGTGACTTGCGCTGTTGAGGGTAGGAAAAAGCACAGTTGAGTAGTAGAGCTGTGGTGGGAAGCTGAAATTACAGTGAGGATGGAGGAAGCTGAATATAATACAGATAAAGAGGTACAGAGAGAGGAGCTCTGATATGGGCCAAGGGAAGGATTGTGGAGACATACATGAAAGTCCATAGGAAAATGTGCTGTTATTTATGCTGCTGATGGTTCTGGTCAATCACCAGTTGCCCTTTTGAAACAACTCACTGTGTGATGAATGGCATATTGGCTTAAATAAAAGCACTCAGTTAGAGGTGACTTCTCACACTGCTCTTCTCACTAGTGCAATAGTGCACCCTGACTGATGGCAGCCACCTGCACCTGCTACTCTTGTATTCTGCCCAGGGAAAAAGGATTGGAGCTGGATTGAGCAGAATGCCATAGTTGGTAGGAAAGTTCCTACCAACTGTATGTGTTGTGAAGGCAGAGGCAGATAAATATGCCTTCTATCTGGGATGGAAGACAGTGGAGTGATGTGATACATGGTGACATTAGAAATGCACTTTTGCTTTCTCACATATTTTTGATCAGATGTTTTACTTTTTTACAAGGATTAATGTTTGACAGTCCTTGATTTGGATTTTCTTTCTGATATTTTTGATCAAAAAATGCAATGTCTATTATGTAGCCATAATATTTTTTTCACCTAAACTAGTGTTCCATGAGAAAGTGTTGTTATCTTCATAAATATTATCATTAGTTAATGACAACAAAGAGTACTATAAGAAATAGTGTGGAACATCTTATTTTAGGCTTGCAGAGAGTGAAGACTATGAATCACTTTTTACAGTGCTTGGCCAGAGTGCATACATGGTAGATCTTTTTTAATGGTCTTATTTCACCCATTCTGATTGTGTGGATACAGCAAGTAAACCCAGGATGATTTATGAATAAGGCATGGTGTTAGGATTTAGAAGATAGGGTTTTCATTCCTATTAGTATGCCAAGTTTCACCCGCAGCCTCAAATTTTTCAGTTAATCCACAGGTTTGCATTTGTTCAAAAGAAAATAGGAAAGAGAAATCAAGTTCGTATTTTTTCCTCTCTGCACTGATAGAAACAAACACTTGCACTATTCAAAGATTTGAGAGCCACACTCTTATCAACAATACAGAAGTGACCACATTGCAACAGGGAAGGTTGACTCTATATAAAATTAAATTAAATGCATTAAAAAATGGGCTTATAGCCTGATGTTTGTACTATGATAAGACTCACTAGAGTACAATAAAGCTTGATCATATGCAATGTAGGATAGTGGATTAAATTACTTAATTGCTGATAATAAGTAATCCTTACATCTCCAGGGTATATAGAAGGTTGAAAAGCAGCCAAACCCACTGCATTTTTATAGTGTCAGTCTCCTTGGCAGTTCCCTGTGGAAGCATGCTGATGGGTGGGAGGGAGGTTAGGAAGAGCCTGTGGGTATGTATGGCATTGCTGTCAGGTTAATAAATTACATGGGTCCACTGCAAAGTGGGTGCATAGAAGCACATATTGTATATGCTTCTGTGACACTGCAGCATGGCATTCTTCTGGCCCAGGGAATTCAGTTATTCATTGCTCTCTCCCTCTCTTAATTCAATTTGTGAGCTCATTTCACAGTAGTCTATTCTACTCCTAATGCTTTTGCTAACTTTCCAGAATACTAGAAGTGTATAAAAGCAGTGAGAATAGACCCCTGAGCTTGGACTGTGTTTTTCACTGTGCTAAATTCGTGTTTTACCATTTATAAGCTCTCACTCCACAAAACCTATGCTGCTGTTATAAGATAAAATGTGTAGGTTTGGATTTAATTTTTCTAGCAAGCTGGATAATAGACAGAGAAGTGATGCATACAGCCACGTATCAGAATAGTTCTGTGTTATATAGCTGTATTTGAAAGTAAAGCTCAAAGAACAAGTCTTTTATTCTTCTTTATATTTCTTTAATCATTTTTTAGCATGCTGTGAAATAAAACATACTGTGTCATATTTTTCTTCTCAAATCACCTTACTCTACCCTCTTCTTATTTATCTAGTGAAGCAGGAGGCCATGTCTGAGCACTTGTACTTTGCACCCTGCACTCCAGTTCTAAACTCATTTGATGTTTAGTTTACTGCCCTTTTTCATTTCATCCTGATGGCCTGTGTCTTCTCTTATACTTTACCCTGGAGTGACAGAAGTCCTGGATGCCTGAGATGCAAGGACAAATCTTAGGAAATGGGATGCATCTAGTTGTCTTCATTTCACCAAGGGTGTCATTCTTCTTGAGACCCAAGATCCTTGTAAGCTTACACTGTAATAAAATGTGAGTGTTAACAAAGCAGTCTGGAAACGTTGAGAGTTGACAGTATAGGATCAGGAGCAGCTATTAGTAAAAGTTGCTAACATCTGCATCTTAGCATGTCATTAAAGTTGTGACTGGGATGAGCTGTCTGTGACTCTGAGCGCCAACAGCCTGGGCGGAGGTCCTGTAGGAAGGGAGAAACACATCAAAACTGCAGGTTGCCCCCAGCTTGTCTCAGATCTGCCTCAGTTTTACACACTGAAGCAGTGGGTTGGCAGGAGGGGATTAACACTAACAGCAGTGTCCTTTACACCTGAGTCTCAACAGAGCCCTTTGCAGAACACAGTCAGGGAGAGTCATACAACCTCTCTCCTCTTTGCATATGGTTTTGTAGTTTGATTACGCTTGTGTCCAAGCTTTTCTTTGCATCCCTGAGACATTATAAATTCCTTGTACTTCAGTGAGTTAGAGACATTGACAACCCAGTGTTATGAAAAGCTGAAGCTTTAGGGAAGGGTTACAAAGTGCCCTGTTCATTTTGTCTTGTGAGCCATAAGGATAAAGTTGTCAAGTTTGGAAATAAGAGTTTTCTCTCAATTAGAATATGCATGTTGCCTGAAAGTCTAATTTGGTCTCTGTAAGGCTTCTTTCTTGCCCTTATACAGTAATAAGGTGGCAATTTACAGTAGAGCTGCTCCAGCTTGGGCAGGCTTTTCTTGTGTGTCGAATTTGAAAGTTCAGTTGTCCTTTAATTAGTGATTATCTACATGATGAAAAACTGACTTCAGGGCTTGAAATACTACAGGGGAAAAAATTACATAATTCAAAACTGTCCATGTTGTCATGGGACTTGTGTATTTGTCTTCCTAACAAAGCTGAGATTCAAAAGTTTGTGTTTTTGAGAAGCAGATAGACTTTGTTGAGACTTGTGATGAAATCACAAGAGTGAAAAACAATAGACAAGATCTGCTTACTCTCACCATAACTGGGCCATCTCTGAAATTGAAATAAAAAGTATACCTAGGGTGTTTTTCTAGCTCTGAGTATAAGCAGTTATGAGATTGAATATATTTGTAGGGTAGGTCTGCTGAATAAGAAAATACTATTTTTACGCAGTCAACTTTCATTCTACCATTTCGTTTTGACTTTACCCATCCTTTTCAGTTCTGCAATGCAGTGTAATCCCTATTTTATTGGAGTACAGCATGTCCAAGCAAGATACTGGCTTCATTCCAGTCAATGGTATTTTGACATTGACATCAAGAAAACCAGGTTCTCATCCTTGTTACCAAATACATGGTGTTTGAAAGAGAACCTTTCACTGGCATTAGATCATTGCAAGCAGGTAATTTATAAGCTTATGGAAAATATTTTAAGTGGTTTCAAAATTCCAGTGCATGTGTGCTTTGTTATTAAACAGTGTCAAGCTGGTACGTTCAGAAATTCTTACAAAGCAAAGATTCCCTTGGGAACAGGGCGCCTCAGACCAAGAACATAAGTGTAAATCTAGACAAAAGATAGTGTTAGCTTGGATCTAAACATGAGCAGTTTCTGTAGGGATTATAGGCTGTGCAGCCCCAGATGCCCAGCACCCTGGTCCTTCCAGCAAGCTGAGAAGGCTTCTCACTGGATTCTCCTGCCCTGGAAAAGTACGTGGGTCCACAGGCAAGGGCAAAAAAAACCCCCAAAAATGGCATTTTGATTCTACTTAGAGGATTTTGTTGTTAATATTTAAGTTAATGAAACACCTGACCTAATGAATTATTTTCTTAACCATTTATCCAACTTTAAAATGCATGAAAAATTCAATGTAACTAACATAGCAAAAATTATTTAAATGTGTGTTCACTGAGTGCATAATAATCTGCAGTGTATAGAGAACTTTTCAGTTTGCTGCACAGAGATTTAGCTGTGCAACTTTGAGCTAAGTTAAAATAATGATGTACATTTTCCCATTTAATTTTAGATCCTATTTTTCGGTATATGGGTCAGCTTCTTATGTCAGTATTGCATTAGTCTTTTGCACAAAACAGGTTTAGAACTGCAAGCAGGTCTTCCACATTTTCGTTTCTTTAAAGTGCTGAACTGTAAATGAGATTATTATATCTAGAAATACATATGTGTCCAACAACTGCTCTTGTCTTCCTGCAACCTGCACGAGAAAGTTATATTTACTCTCTGAAAGAAATTATTTTTATTAGTGACTCTTCTGCTGATAAATCTCTGGGGGTTTTTTAACCTTTCAGGAATTAGAGGTTTTAGAGAGAAAAGGTTTTTTCATCTCATCTTAATCTCAGTTGTAAATTGTATCAGGTTTTGCTATCTCACTTGTCCATGTACATTCTCTGCTGTTGTGAGGAACATTTTAGCACAGTAGCTTGTGTCTGCATTTTTGTTTGGGGTGGAGGAAGATGCCTTGGTTTTGAATTTAAAATAGATTGTGTGAGCCCCTATGAGAACATCTGAATGAGTAATTCCTCGGTTGTGTACCCCAGAAAGATGAGACTTACCTCCCAGATTTCTCTGACCTGGAGGATATTGATGCTACTCCAATCCAGGCTTTGGGGAGCTCTGTTGCTCAGGCTTGTTGTGGCTGGCTCTGCTGCAGTAGTATGAGGGGTCTCTTGCACGTTTTTTCTTTCCTGCTTTCTAGCCACTGTGTGTGTACAAAGATGGTAATACACATCATGCATTTTTGCTGAAGAGTGGGTGTATTTATTTCAACCCCACATACTTGCACACCAAGTGTTTGGAATCAACTCAATGAATCATGCCAGTGCAAGATTCACTATGCTTTCCATTTTATGCCTTAAAACTAAATAAAGTTTTTATTTAGTTAAAACTATGCCTTTATGAGGAGGGTGGTCTGAGAGATTTGTCAATGAAGGTCACTGGTAGGTACCTCTGAGGCCAGCCCAGGTCTTGTCCATAGAACACTCTGTATTTAGAGTTTTTATACTCTTGATAAATGGAAATTCTTCTGCCCTCATTTTTGATGCAGGCTTTGTTAATGCACATTTCTTTATCACACACGCAGAATAAAAATGTGGTTGAACTTTAAAGAATAAATGACTGCCCTTGCAAAAAGAGAAGTCTACATATATATATATTTATATATATACATGTATTCTGTATATATATCTCATCTCACATGGCCTTTAATCTTATCAGGTCATATGAAGTGGTGAGCTGTGAGGGAAATACTGCCCTTTTCCCTTCCCTGATTTTAAGAGATATATGTGGGGGGGAAAAAAGATGGTTAGGATAAGCTTTTGACTTTTTAGCTCCTATTGAACATAAGTCCATGCAAATCTTATGGTAGACACTCTTCATTGTGCTTGTCAATTGTTCCACAGCTTTACATATGTTTTAAATGAGATAGCTGGACTACATTGCTTTAGCATTTAAATGAAGCCAAATTAGTATTCTGTCAGCAAGCAGAAGGGGCTCTTATACTAGAAAGGTGTAGGAGGGAGATGGATAATGGGGGATGAAACTTGCTGATACAAACACGTGCCATGTTTTGTTTAAAATATGAAATTCTGAACCACCGAATCTTGTAAATTATTAAAGATGACCCTAGATGATTTTAACGTACATGCCTGTTCCTGGGGGCTTATGAAATTTTTTATCAAAATGATAAAATGATAACATACAAGAGTAAGCTTTTATGTTTTCTAAGTATTTCCTGCATTATGACACAGTAATAATTGTTTGGTTTAGACAGTAAGAAAATGTATCTGGATGAGGGGATTTCATGGGATTTTAAATAACTAAAACTTAAATGCACAATTTTTTTACAAATAATGATTCGTAGCAGGAGCCTATGTTCACAAAATCAGTTCTTTCTTCAAAATGTTATTGAATAGCCAGCCCTTCTGCAAAATGCTTCCTCTTGGTAAAACATTGTGTTCTCCCTGTTTTATCTCAATAAAGAATTAAGCAATCATACTATGTGCGGTAGTAAACTCAGTTGTCCTAGGTCACAGCTGATGAGGGGAGGTGGTTGCAGTTCTCCTTGCAGCACCACTTGTACAAGACTGCACAGACCATGAAAGAATAGAAACGTATGTGGGTGTTTGTTCTCTCATTTCCACGGTATCCTAGAGTTGCAAAATAAGGACAAAGACTGCTGAAGAATGAGGCGGTCTTTTTCTGCAACCCTGAGTGGTTATCCTGTAAATAACATATATAGTAGATGTTAAACATATATTAAAAATGTTCATTACGTTGTTATTTCATTGCTTATGGAGGAGAGCAGATGCCATTAAATCAAATCTGGTTTCATTATTAATCCAACTGCTTCCTTTCCATTTTTCTGAGGACTTTTTGCCTTATTCACTGGTTGGCAGGTTTTGCTCATTCTTTTGCTGTCATTTCTCTCTGTCACCTCTGCAGTGGTTGGCTGAATGAGGTGGGAATATGGTTGCAAGTGCAGATAAATTGCTGAGCTGGGTGGTGAGTGACGGGTGGTAAAGAAATTAAGGGGACCTAGAGGAAAACTGTAAGGGAAAAGGAATTTGGGGTTTCTTGAGTTGAAAATAAAATATGGAGAGAGAGGGAGAAGGTTGACAGAGTGGGAACGAAGTTGAATTTGCAAAGAAGAAAATAGAAAAGTTACCCGAACAACTAGAAGAGATAAAATAATCTAGTCTGGTTATCACAAATGCCTTCTGATGTCACCTACTGATATCCTTCAGTTGCTTTCTAATTTTATTGTAAAATGTTAATCCTTCCATTAGCTATTTCTCATCTGATTACTATAATGACCCATTTTCTGGTCTTCCTATTCTTCTCCCGTGTTATTCATCCTCTTAAAATTCCGGCACTCATTTTATCTATCGTAGGTTCCAAATTCTTATTTTACTTTATTATTTCAGGAGCTTGCGTTGGTTGTATCTGCAGTTAAGGAGCAGATTAGCAAAACTTAACATTTGCATTTTAAGTTCTCAACAGATATAATTCCTTATACAGTTAGTACTTAATTGTAACTCGTGGTGTCTCTCACCATCTTTTCATTTATGATTTGCACATGGTGTTTTGTCATTTGTTTGCTTTCCCCAAACATGGATGTGGAGGAATCCCTGTCCTGAACAAGGTATTATTTCCCATTGTTCTGTAAGACAAATGTAGATTGTAATGTTCCACAGTCCTAGCTCTCTCTGAAGATGGGAGCATTCCTTGATGCCTGAGATGAAGCCAGAGATGAAGCATGCAGCAATGCATTCAGCATGACCCTGTTTGCAGCAGTGGAGCTGCAGGACGGCAGCGAAGCAGCTCCAAGCAGGAAGGGCACACTGGGCTGGTGGTAGGAAAATTTGTGCACTGTAGCATTCCACTGTGCTTCAAACTCCTCCATCCCTAAGCCTACCAGCATCCTGGTTTTGATCTGGAGCTTCTGTGTCAGTCCCCAGAAGGCTCTGCCAGCTGGGAACAGTCTTGAAATTCCAGGGAGCTAGTTAGTGCACTGTGCTCTGCTCCCTGTTTTCCAGGCTGAAATATGCATTTTCATATCCTGAGCAATTCTGAAGAGCCAGTACATTCAGTGTTTTCTTTTCACCCAGAGAGTGGCTGGGCTCTGGAACCGGCTCCTCAGGGAAGTGGTCACAGCACCAGACTGACAGAGCTCAAGAAGCATTTGGACAGTGCTCTGAGGCACAGGGTGTGACTCTTGGGGTGTCCTGTGCAGGGCCAAGAGCTGGACTTCAGTGACCCTTGAGGGTCCCTTCCAACTCAGCTTATTCTATGGTTCTATGATTTGAGAATGTTTCGCTAATTTTACCTGTAATACTTGATCTTCAAGTGTGAAGAATCTGGAGCATTTTCCCCAGTCTGTCCATGCCACACTTTGATGGCAAACACCTGCCTGCAGAACTGTTCTGCTGGTTCTGACCTTTGGGCCCATAGACAGGGAGGGCACCAGGCTCCCGAGGCTCAGCAGGAACATCAGTGCTTGGCAAATTCCTTGTGGTCAGTGTTCATTCACTGGACCAAGTTTAGGGTGATACACAGAAAAAGTTCCTGAAAATTAAGAAACTTCCCACTGCTAAGTAAGCCTGTGTTTTTTAATGTAGAAATATAACATTTCAAAAGCATATTTTAAATGCAACACATTTCCTTACAATTGTCTTCAGAAATTTGGTTTACTTATGCAGTTGAGTATCCAAGAAAAATCTGTTTGAAAGGAAAATACGGACACAAAATATGAATGGAAAATATTTTGTGATTCAAAGGTTCTTACAGCAGAAACAAGTAAGTTTAAATGTCAGGATTCTTAAAATGAATAAAGGCTTACACTCTTCTGGGTCCAGATCTGGATCACAAATACAGGAAGGATTAAAAAACCCACATAAATGAGATGTATGCTTGAATAGTAGTCTTTCTAAAACTATATTTAACAGTGACTAAATTTAGGCTTACTGACTAATTTGAAAAGCCAAAATGTTATTTAATTCTCTAGTACAACTCAGAAATGCATTTTAAGTAAGTCATGTGAACATACCCTAGGTGGCTGCATATTAGAACATAGCAAATATGTAGGTTACATTATCATGTAATTGTCCATAATAAGAATTTTTTTTCTCTTTGCTTGTTATTCATTTAAATCTACTCTTCTGATTCATCATTAATCACAGTTCATGTGGTGATTTGGTGTAATATGCTCATGACAGGATTTCTTGTTGTAATGAGTTAATGTGATCTGTACAGTGCACGTTTGTGACAAGATCATATAGCAACTTGATTGGCTTCACAATAATGCCTCTGGCTATTACACCTAATATTATAAATTAAGAGATATAAACATACATGTAAACTAATCTTTTTTTGCTGTAGCAAAACTGTCATCCCCAAAAACCATGGATTTTCATGGCATTATTTCTGACCTGAAAGGTGATTATTTAACATTGTAGTAACATGTGTAAAATAGGATTAAAATAGAGTATGATCTTCATAATGCATAAATGGGCTGAATCAGTTACATAAGATTTAATTGAAGAAATGTGAATTATTTTGAAAGTACAGATCACATGAGAATATAATGAGCTCTGAGTATATCACTGAACAGCACTACGGGGGAATAATTTGGGCGGGAGGACAAGAGCTACTGGGTATTTGACTGAATCAGTCAACAACAGAACACAAAAAAGGAATGTTGTGCATAGTAGCAAGAGGAGTGTGTTTAAAAACTTGTAGATTTCTGTCCCCTGGCACCATTACCTTTATATTTCACCTGGCATAATGTGTTTTTACATTGTATTCTTTATGTCCAATAAAGAATACAATAAACTAGGAAAGTTTACAATAAACTAGGAAAAGAAAACAAATTTCTATTTTTGGTAGGAGAGTTTTGCAAAATTGTATGTATGTTACAATAAATGACTTGCAGAAGAAAGTAAAACTGTTCAAAATGAAGAATTATTGTCAGAAATCAGTGAGGACAGAACAAGATATATAGAAGTGACCATTTAGGTTAAATATTAACAAAAACCATAATTCAAGAATCATTTGCGTTAGTTGTTGCATTAATAATATTTATAATCATAGGATCATTTAGATAGGAAAAGACCTCTAAGCTGATTGAGCCCAACTGTTAAGCAGCTAACAATGCTAAGTTTAAGTTAGCACTGCGAAGATATTTGCTGAATTACAATATTTAGAATTATAAAAAGGCATGATTAGAGATTGGGGAGATTCTTGACAACATTCAGTGTGGTTTGGAAATCCTTATGGATGTGATTCTGGGTGTCTGACTTCTCGCAGCTTGGGACAGCTCTCCTGCAGTTAGCTGAAGGCACAGGTTTGGTAAGGCTTTTCGGTTTATGGAGGTCCAAATATCCCCTGATGCAACACTCTGCAAAAAAGGACCTGCTGGTGTTACTGCTGCTGATGGGAAAAGTGAGGAATCGAATCTTGGAACTCTCATTCCTTTTTTTTTTTACTTTATTTTATGGGTTGGATGGAGTTAGGATAAAGAACAAGAAAATCAAAGCATGAGCCATGGAGGTGATGTTTACCATCTGTTTGAAGAGAACCTGGCTTTTTCAGGAACTTTTGATAAGGCTGAAGAGAAAAAGGAGAAAGAGGAGAGGTGCAGAAGACATGCTGCTCTACCCTGTATGAGTAGTCAGTCCTGTACAGCCCTTCTCACTGGGAAAATTCAAATAGAATTTGTAGCAAGAAAGCCTTTCCCATGACAACCCATTCATTGATGGGTTTTGCCAGAATGCTTCATTAATAATGGATCTGCCCAAACTGGATTCAGAAGCATACATCTTTTATATTATTTTTCATTTATAAAATAACTTTAAGGACAAGAAGTTTGAGATGACCAAAACTTTGCCAGTTTTCACTGTTAATAAGAAGTTTGGTTTATCTTTTTTTTTTAACCATAGTACAAAATCAGCCTCATGTTTGGAGAGCTCTTCAGTACAGCTTGCCTTATTCTAATTTGGTAATGTACAAAAATGTTTCTTTCTCAAGCCCGACTAATGTTGAATGTTTAATGAAGGAATCTGCATAAGATGTGTAAGATCTGAACTGCCCTGTGGTTTCGATCTCTCTCAAATCATGCAGACAATAATCTTTTCTGCTGGAATTCGTTGTGTTGCTCAGAGCCACATGGGAAGAATTTGAGCTATTGACGAATGAATATTTTTGCCACTTTATTTGTATCCTTTTGTAACACCACTTTTTGATGGTATTCCTTCCTGCTCTTACCTCAAAGCATGAAAGAAAAAGATATTTTGAGAAATGCTTTTGCTGTCCCCTTGCTGCCCCTGGCAGAGTTAATCCAGCCATCCTGCTGTGCTTATAGAGCCTGTTCTTTCCCACCCACAGTGCTTCCTCCTCACAGATTAAGAGTCAAAGTACAGGATGATGCTGGCTCTGCCTGTGATGTATGATTCCGCTCTGCCATGGTGGCCATTGCCTTGTTTAAGATAAGGACTATCATTGATACTGTCGTGACAGCATTAAGGCTATGAACAAAGCCAGGATATAAGGAAGAACTAATAGCTTTTTTAAAGCCATATCGTGAAAGTGTGCTAGATTAGGGGTTAAGAATCTGGCAAGCAGTGTCACAATCCAAACTCAATGTAGATTAGTCGAAGTTTCTCTTAATTTATTTAAAGCAGGCTGATCAATCAGACTACCTGAAAGAAATCAGTAGACTACTTTAGCTGGAGCTGAGATGAATTGGTAGCTCTTGTGTATACAGCAGCTTCTTCCGTTTGGTGTTAAAGAGGGAGGTTGATGAAGGTGGATGGGAGTGTGAAACTTGGGGAGAGGGGCTGGCATTTAATTCAATAATTGTTTAGTGAGCAAAGATTACAAACCAAGATAGTAAAAGATGTCTGGAAAAATATTTAGATGGTGAATTTTTTAATTAATGATTTTAATGGTAAAGTTGTATGTCACAACATAACCTATACTGAGTTTATCAGTTGTTCAAAGTTTATTCTTCTAGGGAATGTCCTTGCTGGAAGAAAAGTGATTAAATTGGTCAGATGGTTGTTGCTACAGTGCAGGTAGAGCAATAATTGAGGATCCTCTTTACACCATGTCATAGCTGTTGGTGCATATTTCTTGTAAATTAATGAAATTAAGATCTTCATAGTGGTGACAGTCCTGGATGGCATAACACATGGTGACCAAAACCAAAGCTAAAGCTGCCTATGACAAGCATGTCACAAAAAATGTTCTTACTTCAGTGTGCCAAGCACTCAATGACAGTGGTATGGCTGAGGGTAAGCGTCCACTCTGTAGGGTGACTCCACACTGAAAACTGTTAAGACAAGAGCTGCTGCGTAGTCAAATACATGAGCTTCTAGACCATGGTTTCTGTTAAAGCATTTGCTTTATGTCTCTTTGCAGTCTTTTTAAATCCTAGCAGCCCTCCTCTTTTGGGTGGTCTGTTGTGAAGGAAGCTGCAGTTTCCCTGTAGTGGGTTCATCTTGTGTTTGGCTCATGCTGCTGTAAGCACAAGCAGCTGCTGAAAATGAGATTTCCACCCCTTCTTCTTTCCTCCATCTCTGGCTGTACTTTCCAGCCCATTTACTTGTGCCAATGGTAGCATTTCTGTGATCAAAGAACAAAGGAGATGAGCTGGACATACAGGGAGCTGCTTCCTGGAGCTGCTCCCTGCCCTCCCAAGTCAGTTTCTGGAGCGAATGGGATCCCAGGAGTGAGATCCCTGGGAGGTTGCTCTGTTGCAAGTTGTCCCACTGCAGCTCAGAACCCCTCCTGTTGAACCAAACCCTGGTATTTCTTTCTGCAGATCTTTCTTCTAAGGAAGCAGTTCCACACAGTTTTCATGAGGTTTATAGGACAATGCACCTGTATTTTGGCAGTGAATTGGGATGGGTTGTGGCCTTGGCATTATGCTGTCAGTTCATAGTAGTAGAGTACTGACATTACCAGTGCTTGTATCAAAGCCTACAAACACTTTTCAGATTTTTATCATGATGATACTTTTACAACTTTTCCCCTTACAAAGTGGGTAAATATTAATGTTAGCAGTAGAGCAATAATGCATTGTCATATTTGACAATAATGCGATGTCATTGTCATGTAACTCTGGGATGTATTCTGCTGTAAGGGATAAGTGTATTTTGGATTGCTGCATGTCCTGTATGAATGGCTCCATAGCATGGAGCTTGTCTAGAGAAGGACAGCGGAGCTGGGGAAGGGTCTGGAGCACAAATCTGTTGAGGAGTATCTGAGGGAGCTGGGGGAGTTTAGCCTGCAGAAGAGGAGGCTCAGGGGGAACCTTATTGCTCTCAACAACCACCTGACAGGAGGCTGTAACCAGGTGGGGTTGACCTCTTTCCCAAGTTACAAGTGACAGGACAAGAGGAAATCACCTCAAGCTGCACCAGGGGAGGTTTAGTTTGGATATTAGGAAAAAAAAATATTTACCAAAACCGTTGTCAAGCACTGGCACAGGCTTCCCAGGGTAGTGGTGGAGTCACCATTCCTGAAGATATTTAGAAGACTTCTAGATGTGGCACTTATGAACATAGTCTAGTGTTGGACCTGGCAGTTTTAGTTCTGTGGCTGGACTCAGTGGCCTTAAGGGCCTTTCCCAACCTAAATGACTTCCATGATTCTGTGGTTCTATGATAGCAGAGCCGGAATGAAGCCATAGCCTCTGTGCATAGATCTGGCTTGAACTAGATATTCAGGAGTGGAATCTATGCTTTTAATGTGAATGTTTTACAATACAGAAAAATAGTTTTACTAAACTGAAATAATTATGATGCAGAAGTGATTAAGTCTTCATGCATACATCTGGTAACTGGCAAATATACTGAGAAGCTAAGTCTGTTCTGAATAGCATTTCTTTAACATTTGTTCTGATCCTCAGTCAGATTGTTCTCGCCATTGTTTGGGTCTTCCTTCTGTATGTTAGTAACAGTTTTTCAGCACTCATTGTATATCTAAATAATGCTGATTTAAAAGAAAAATAAAAAAAACATAGAGGGACTTTCATTAAACTCTAGTGGTAGAAGATATTTAACACCATCTTTGGTTTTTCACTATTTTTGCTGCAATTTTTACCAGACTATATAATTGCACAATATAGAAGTAAACAATTTCCAATCCTAATATATTAATATCTTTATAATTAATTGATACTATTTACATGTTGCAGAGCTTACCTTTTCATGACAACCTTGGTTATGACTGTGAGCTAGAGTAATCTGCATTTTTACTCCAGGCAGTGAATAGCTATTTTCTTCTTCTGATATTGTAAAAACTCTTATTACTCTATGTTATTAGAAGATTTTTTAAAAAAACCAAACATTTACTTAGTAGACAAATGTCCCATTCTTTAAATGGGCTTGAATGTTTGGGTTTTTTTCCTTTTGCTTGGAATTAAGTCTGGAATGAAAATAGATCACAATCAGAAAAAAGAAGGATCCATTTTAGAGCTATTAAAATTTTCTATAGAGATTTTTATTTTATCTCTTATTTCTCATTACATGAGCTGTATTTCATGCTTGTGTACAGATTAATGTGCTTTGCTGATAATTGCCTATTAAAAATAGATAAATAAATTATTAGCTCATTATGAAATGTGTTGTAGTACCAGTAACTTTAATTATAATTATAATTTATCTGCTCTGTAAGTAATCCTGCAAAATATTGTGGGATAACATATTGGTATTGCAATTGCTCTCCTCTAGTGCTGTATGATTAACTCAGAAGACCTCAAGGAGTAAGTACTCCTGGTCTCTGTGACCTCACATTCTTCAGATCTCATCTGAACCATTACTGGATCAGTCATTAGCTCAACACACAGGTGAAAGTGCAAGTCCTCAGTGGAAGGAAGTCTATCTTCTAGCACACTATTTGGGAATGTGTTCCACCTTTCAAATTGTCTAATATTTTTTCTACTTACTTCCTATGAAAATTGAATGTTTTTCTTTATGTACAGACCTGCTTAGTGCTTGCCATTTTTCACATAAATAATATTTTCAGCCTTGTCTCTTAGAATATGTAATCATTGGAACAATCTTGGTTTGTATATATAACAGATCTTTAGGATTTCTGATTTATGGGGGTTTGAGACTAATGTGACAAAAATGCACATATGTGATGTTTATCATTACATCTGAGGCTTGTAAAATGATTGAACTGTAACTTATTTCTTAAGAGGCCACACATTTAACTTTTTAATTAAAAAATTGTTTTTCAAAAACAGTTCAGCATGTAGCCTGAGACACATCCTCAGAAGTCAAAGTGGCCAGGTATCAGTCTCAACCAGGTCTTATTTCACTGCACTTTCCTGGGTTTTTAAAAGGAAATATTAAATAGATTTTTTTTCACTTAAATATTAATGTTTATTGATTACAAGCACAAAATTACTGGTTTTATCTTTAGTGGAGCCAAAATACTAGCACCTAGGTATTTTACGTTAGCCAGTTTGGAAAACACTTTAATGACAAAAATGCTTGATTGGCCAAGGCAGGACAAAGTCTGTCCTGAGAACCACTACAAAAAATAATGAATTCTCACCTGCCTCAGTCTGACCAGGGGTGGCAATGGCAAGTTTACTTGGAGGAGACTCCTGGCCTTTGCTTTCTCAATGCCCTTAAATAGAAATCTGCATCTCAATTATTTATTTGAGTGATAGGGGACCAAACAAAGATCAGTTCCTCATGATAACTTATAGAAATGGGACTTTGAAGACAGCCATTGGCTTTGTGAAATGCTGCCATCAAGACAACTGACATCTGTTTCCAGTTGGGTAATTAATTCCAGAGGATTGTGATGCATATTTTATATCCTTATGATATGAAATCATTATGATATGAAATAATAAGTCTCTTACAGATGTCTTCCTAGGCATAATAAACACTTGCTTTCCCTGCAGTTGTGGACAGCAGAGAAGTTGCAGCAAGGCTCTGACCAGCAGGATGCTTTGGTGCTTCTCAGTTGCCATGTGCTGAGAAAGGGCATGAAGTAGTCATGTAGAAGTCTAATATTATTTTAGTGGATTTGGCTTTGTCTGGTGCTGCTAAAGCCACTGGGCATTCATAGAATCACAAAGTGGTTTGGGTTGGAGGGGACCTTGAAGAACACCCAGTTCCATGTCCCTTGGCATGGGGTCCAGCTGCCACTAGATGAGGTTGCTCAGAGCCCCATCCAGCCTGGCCTTGAGCACTTCTAGGGATGACATATCCGCAGCTTCTCTGAGCAACCTGTTCCAGTGCCTCACTATCCTCACTGTACTTTAATATCTAATCTAAACCTGCCCTCTTTGAGTTTAAGTATCATAGCTGACTTGGGCCTATTTAATTTTCAAAATATACCAATTATTACACCAAGTAATCTCGGTCGGTATGCAGAATATAGAGTTTTTTGACCTTTTTTGTTTGTTGGGAGGTTTTGTTTGTATGTTTTAACTGTTAACACTGACAGCAGTTCTATGCTTAGGTAAAATTTACCCTGAAAATTTATACAAGTATATTTAATCCTTTTGTAATTTTCAATTAAACCAATCCCATTGGTCAGGTGAGCTGTACAGTTGATCTGGAGTCACTTTCAGGGTATTCTGGGCCCTGCCATGTTTTAGGATTAGACCTGTAAGGCAGCGTTGTGACAGGAGAAGGGTAATAATCAAATGTATCCCTTCATCTGTAATTCCAGATAGCTTGGAGTTCATTTCAATATGACCAGCAGTAAAATGGTTAATAATATTGATTTTAGGAAGTGTTTTGAGCTGTTTTGTTGCAGAAATAGGAAGATCCCACTTTTTTGGCTTGCATTTACCATTTTTTCTTGAATTCTGGTGTCTGATGCTGCTACCAGGGAATCACTAGCACTGTTCTGATCGCTCTTTAATTTTGTATTTTGTAGTGGTTCCTAGTGTCCAGTTGCTGCTACACATTTAGTCCAGACCTCTAGTGCTATTATGATCCTAATTTCAGCCCATACAAAAATTTTTCAGATTATTCCAAAGGAAGGAGAATTAATGTCTTGAATTTCACTAATCTTTTTAATATTCTGGAAAAGAAAAAAAGCAGAATCATACAGTATTGAATATTATTATTCAATAAGAGAAAAGATCAGGCAGGAGAATGTTGCAGAAATAAAGCTCATTTTTAGGTGGAATAACTTGTTAATTCGAGCATTTGCACATACACAGTCATCAGGGAGTTATTGGGCTACATGTATCTTTTGAAACATCTGTCAACTAAGCTAGGGATCTAAATGCAAAGTGTTACATTGGTTATATTTGTGGATTTCTTACATTTCCTAGTGGAATTTCATTTTGTATGCTAATCATTGCAGAGTACAGAAGTAAAAATAAGATTAAATTTTTGTGCGTGTATCAGTGCTTTGGATGAATGACTTGCCCCATTCTCTTTTAATTGTATTGCGACATCAAATGCATGAAATGGAGTAGTGTCATTCGTGTCTCGGGTATCCTGCTGTCAGTGGGGAAAGAAGCATGTAATTTACATGCTTTTTTTTTTTTTTTCCTCTTTTGTCCCAGTGATGAAATAACATACTGTGGACAACCTTGAGCTACTCTGAGCAGTTTGACGACATGTTGTTGCTGATTCCTGCAGCCACACTGCAAAACTCATTTCATTGTTGTGTAGTAAGTGGGCTACAATTCAGTGACAGAATGCCTCACTGCATGACACTTAGGTGCACTGTATTGACCAGCTTATTCAGTGTTAGTTCAGTGTTCCCTGTAACCTGATTTATAGAAATTATATACCAGGAAAGCTAACTTGTGGGCTGTTTAGGTGCAAGGCTTTCAACAGTAACATATTTCTATGGCACTGCTTTAGGCAGCTGTACCATTCCACACTCTTGACCTATATTTGTGATATTTGACATTTTTGATAAATACTGTCAAGGATAATCCATCACAGGACGTTTCCAGAGTTTCGGGATGTTTGTTAAACCGTCATAATTAAAATATAGAAGTGTTTTAGAAAACAGTATTTTACATTGAGAAACAGGTTTTCCAAGTAAGAAAATTGCTAGGGAGGAATTTCCAGAAGAATACAGCTGTCCTCAGTTAACAGAGTATGTGCTCCAGATGAGACTGGGATGCAGCTGCCTGTTGCCTGGGGACCATATGTTTCTGTAGGTTGCATCCTTAACTCCCTCCCATTCACATTTGGGGTGACCTCCATTATAATAGAAAAACAAAATGTGGAGTCAGCTTAGCAGTGCCTATGGTGTTTAAAGATCTGTAATACTAAATTGAGAATAGTTTTTGAAATAATTTAGTCATTGAGACCTGTCTGCTGATCTCTTATGTGTGCTGTCCCTCAAGACTCATGTCCTTTTCTTTCCCATTGTTCAACAGCTCTGTGAAGTCAAAGAGAATTGCTTTGTGTGGTTTGATATAGCTAATAAGGCAGGCAGAGTGCTGAGGACCTTGAAACAACCCAAAGAACTTTAGCTTGGCTTAAAAATCTCTGGATAAATGATCTTGTTGATGGGGAAGCATTATGAAAAAAAGCAAGTTCACTGAAGTGCATTACTTGAGTAATGCTTAAAGCAGCTGTGGTTCATTCACGTGTTTCACATAGTTAAATACAGAGATAAACTGTGCACCCTTCTGTTTAACACTCAGTGTAAACTGAATACATAACTAAGTCTCCTGCATGCCTCAGGCATTTCTCTGTGTGCTGCATTATCTCAGCTTTGCTCGTGCTTCTCTAGATTTAGGCTGCAAGGATAGCACATAGGAGGTTTGTGGGACTGCAGCTTGTGTCCGCTGCTGAGCTGCAGGGTCTGCCACAGCCCTGTAAGCTGCCTCTGGAGGAAGGCCTCCATCTGCTTCATGTCATAGCCCATCACTCTGGAGATGTGGGCAGCAAAGAGGTCATTGATGTTCAACAGTATCAGATAGCACAGAGACATCTAACAGAGGACACGTGGATGGGCAGGATAATGGATGGGTAGGCATGGATACCAGAATAATGACAGCGTGTTGCTGCACCATATTTTGAGATACTGCCTCTAAGAGATGTAGCAGGGGAGTTGCTGGGGTTTGGGTCTTGTTTGTTCTCATGAATTGCAGCTCTTAGTGCTAGCGCTTAAGCTGAGGTAGTTGTTCATTTAAGATGTAGCATTTCCAGGTTTTTTGGGGACTATTACTTTTTCTAGGTTGAGTGAGAACTTCCTCTCAGCTGAAGGGTGTTGACACACGGTGGTCCTAAATATAGTGGGAAGTACTGTTTTCTGAGAGGGAATGGAGGCAGCTCTGGAGTATGAAACCACATGTACAGTCTGGAGGAGTTATGTAAGGACACTGCTGTTTGCAGAGCAGAGGCTTTGCTGCTACAATTAGTGCTGCTATACACTCTACACTACAGCCATTAAAGAATACCATTGAAATATGTTATTTTTCCCACCAATACTTAACATTTCCAACTCGCTGCTTCTGCTTCCTGAGGGCAGTGGTGGTTTTGCATGAGGCAAGGACACAGAGAAATACAAATGAGGAGTGGTTGCTGTAAATTTGAGGCAACTTTTTGGCAGCCTTCTCAGAGTGTGGACAAGCATAAATGGGTGGACCCATTTCTGTGGAACAGAGATTTTGCATCTGATAAAAAAAGTAATACAACTCCAGGGTAAAAGTTTGGCTACCCAGTGTTTCTTACACAAGGATGATTCTACATAATAAAACAAACTGTGTGAGATATTTGGAGATTACCTATGTGTATGAATCTACACATACCAGTAGCCAAGGGCAACCCTCAAACCACAGCTGAAATGCAAAGGATGGATTTATTTCATTACCTTGATAACCACACCAGGTGACAGAGGGACAGGGACATGGCTCCATTGTAGCTGGCAGGAGGAATGGGGAGGGCTCCTGTCTCTCGATAACACAAGGCTTCCCCCATGTCTGTGAGAGTGTGTTATCTCTCCACAGGACTTCCACTTCTCAAAACAGGCAGGGGATGAACAACATTCAGCATAATAAATGGACTTTTCCCACACCAACAATTTTAGCATTCCCAGCTGCAAGGTCACTTTGAGAGAAACTATTCCTTCCTCCTCTGCCAAATCTTGCAGTTTTAACTCTTTCCTAGCCTGTGAAAGGCATTTAAAAGTTGCAACATTTACTCATCATACAATTCCTTTTTTCTCTTCTTGCCTTCTCTAAGCATTCACTGGCTTTTTCTCACTCTTTTCCTCATCCATCCCATGAATCACTGTAATCCTCATCACTCACTGTTTGCATGCACATTTGCATTTCCTTCTCCAGTCTTCCCATCCTCTTCCCTTTTTTTCTTCCTGCTCTTCTGCCTTCTCTATTTCATTTTTGTTTCCTCTTTACTCATGTTCGAGTCTGGTTTTTTTCAGTTTTCCGCACCTATACATGCTCTAGTTTCTTCATTCATTTTATAGTGTTTTTCCTCTGATCTCACCTCTCATTTTCTCTGCTGATTATTTGCCTTGCACAGTTCCCTGCCTGCTCAGCCTGTCTTGAGGTCTAACTTGTTAAAAGGTTTAAAGAGAAAATGGCTTCAATCTGAGTGGATGTTCATGTAATGGTTGCCATGTGCTCTTTTAATGATGTATTTTTGATATTATTTCAGGTCTTAAAAATTAGCTTGATTGGCCACCGGAAGCGTGTTCTGGCATCTTTGGGAGACAGGCTTCACGAAGATCCTCCTCAGAAACCACCTCGGTCAATAACCCTCAGGGTGAGTCCCCATGAAAATTTGGTTGCATTTCTTGACAAGTCAGCAAGGGTTTCATAACATTCACATGAAAACAATGGCTGCTTTGAGTGGGGTTCAACTTACCTCCCTTCAGAGTTGTACATTATGGACATCTTAGGCTGACCTGCTCTGTCACACCTCCCCATATGGCCAGCAGAGATATACTGACATTTTTACAGGGTGATCTGTGTGACCCATTTTAGATGTCTGCCTTAGGATATGTAAAATCTTAGAAGTATCAGCTTATCTTTGCTAAGGAAACTGGCTCAGGACCAGGGATGTAAAAGATGCACGTCTTCACCTGCCCACAGGATTCCCAGCCCAGCCAATCAATATTGCAGGAGAGTTACCATTTTCCTTTCATGTTTTCAAATGTTTGCACTTACTTTTCAGACATATGCTTTAAGCTTTCTTTAAGCAGAACACCTTGAAAGTATTGAGATAAAAATGTCATTAAGGTGTCTCTGTATATCAAAAGTTTCATCATGTTTTTAATTTTCATTTGTATTCCCTCTTTCAGAAACCTCACTGCAATGTCCCTGGGGTTTTTCCACACTTGACCACATTTAATCTCCTCTCATTACACCACCTTCACTCAGTTTCTCCAATCCAATGCCTTTGCTTACTTGTTGTCTGCGGCTCTTACCAAGTTGTGGTCTGATGGCCACTTCCTACTGCGTTCTGTCCACCAGAGTTCATAGCAACATTTTTATTTTGATATTTTAGGTCACACTTTTCGCATTTGATTGGATCCATTATTTTCATGAGGCTGTATTTCTGACAGGAATCTTGTTTGGGATTAAATTTCAAAATGTCAGAGAGTGTCTGTGCTCCCAAGTTAAATTTCCTGGTGTAAAGAGAAATACAGAAAGACAGAATGAGGGCTTATTCTTAAGTGTATTTAAAATTTCTGTGACCAGCCTGTTTTCACCCTGCTTATTCTCAGATGCCCCATACAGACATTTTAGATTCAACCCCTTAATTCAAGCTATTCCCAATGCCATATTTTAAAAGGTCTGACAAATCTGTAATGTGCTCTAAGGCATATTGCACAAACTTGGGGATGTTTTTCTTGTATTTTATTTTTATGTATTTTGTGAATGATTCCTGATGCATGGCAGGTGTTAAAACACTCCAAGGAAACAGAAATAGATAAAAAGGCAGACTTTTTTGAATGCCTTCAGTAGTCTGGACTGGATAATTAATTCCTACTCAGCAAGTGGGAAGGTTTCCACCGTCCACATTCTTGGTCAGGACTGTATATTCTCAGTTGATATGGAAGAGAAAACTGGATGTCCTCCATCTGTAGTCAGAATGATAAAAAGTAGTCTGCTGCTGCACAGCTAGAGTTACTGATGCGGGCCAGTGCTACATGTCATTTATCACCTCTTGGAATTGGAGTCTTCACAGAGAATCCTAAAGAGGAGGACATGCATTTGGAATGAAGTTTTTCTTTCCCATCAACTGCTACTATGCCATTTCACACGAAACAAAGACATAGTGTTTAGTTTGTAGTCTGCAATAATTTGTATCTTGAAAATTGGCTTAAATAAACTGTCTGCTGCTGCTGTAAGATTGATTTATATAGAATCACTGAACAGTTTGGATCAGAAGGAACCTTAAAGATCATCGAGTTTCAACCCTCTTTGCCATGAGCAGGAGCACTTTCCACTAGATCAGGCTGCTCTACATCAGTAGAAAAGGGAGTTTGTTATTTTAAAAGTTAAAAGTTATTTTAAAACTTAAAACTTAAAAGTTCCCAAGCTCAAGCTAAGCAACGCTAGTGCTTCATCTTTTTCGACTGTTTTTGTATTAGCTTTTAAAATATTTCAAAGTAGAAGGTTAAATATTGATAAAAAACAAAAATTCCTTAAAATCTTAAAAATATCCATGACATATTTTACTCCCTGTTGTTTGTTACTGTGTACTAAGGAAACACTATTTTGATTTCAAATATAGTATATTCAAATATATATATGTTTTATATATATATGTTATATATATAACATATATATGTTATATATATGTTATATATGTGTGTGTTATATATGTTATATATATATGTTATATATGTGTGTTATATAGATAACATATATATGTTTTTTATATGTTATATATAACATATATATAACATATATATATATGTTGCATCTATATACACACAGACAGTGTACAAATATACTTTTCTATACACAAAAGTATAGAAATTGCTGGATCTTGGGTTACCTATGCAATCTTGCTTTTTTTCCTTGAATGCATCTTTTCCTTGAGTGATCTTTAATTACAGGACCAGTTTCCATGTTCTCCATGTGAGCCATTCCTCACCCAGTCAGCACTGGAGCCCAGAATTTAAACTGAAGGACCAGCAATTTTGGCAGAAAATTTGGAGAAATGTTGCAATAGTAATGATATTTTGACACAAGAATTAGTTCACTGGAGAGAATTCCCGGTTTCAGGTTAGACAAACTTCTCTGGGACATGAAGTGTGCCCAGGCAGCTTGGGAAAGGATCTCTTAAGCTCCCTTCCAGCCCTGACCTCTGTGGTTCCAGGTGTACATGAGCAGCAGGTCTGAGAGGGGATGAGGCAGATTTTGAGAGTGAAATATGTGATCAGACATCCGTGCAGGTGATGTGTCCCTGCATTCACAGCCAGGTAGAAACACGATATGAGTACCTGTTGACTCACAGTAGCCATGGTAGCACCTCCAAGGGTGTCCATGCCTGGTCTGCAGGTTTGTTCAAGGAGGTGAAAAGGTGGGTATGGAGTGAGGAAGAGGAATGAAGGAAGAATGAGAGACAGGCTCATGATTAAAGGAATAGTTGTAGCTATGGAACGATAGACTTCCACCTGTTTTTGCCACAAAAAATTTGGATAATTCATGGTAAGTTATTTAATTAATTGCCTCCTAAACAGACACTAATTGTATGTTACTGACAATCTGCATATTTGACTGGAGTCTTGAGTCTGATTTATACAAGTGCTGAGTACACAGTGCTGAAAATTAGATCAACAGACGTGGAGTTTGGAACTCAAGCACTTGGGAAATCGAGAAATAGATGTTGTAATTGAGTGACTGGTACTTTCTAACCTTTGTTGTCTGAGTGTCTCTGGTCACCCACACTAAAGCAGTGATTATGAAATGTCAGAAGTCACAGGTGTGGTGAAAATTAATTGATTGACATTTGTAAAGTACTTATGAGCATCATGACTATGACGGTATTAATCATCTTATCTTCAGAGCAGGATTTTAAAAGGGTTTAGGAGAGAGGTTTGGGGCCATGAATCGAGGCAAGAATAAAATACTGACTACACGGTAACTAATGATAACACGGTGCTGAGTAGATGACAACACGCTGCACAGTTGAGGATCCATCTGTGCTGTGAAGGACAACTTTGAGAAAATAGCATAGAATTGTACAATGACATACTGTTCCATAATGCAGAGGCACAGTAATTCTTTTATTTCTTGAGTTGGTAGTTCTTGTCTCTATTGCCTTGCCAGCAATCTTCCAATATAGATCTCAGAGTGAATTTCCTCCTCATATGCAGTTTGATAAAATATGAAAAGCTCAATGAGGGCTGGAATCTCTATGTTCATCTGTCACTTTGATACACTGGTGGCCCTGCAACAGTGGGTGAATCCTGATTCAGAGCAGAGAGAGGTTACCCACCTGGCTGAAGCAGCAGGTAGTGCTCACTAAAGCAGGATCACTTGTTTGGTACCCGTGTACTCAGGTTATTTTCAGAGCAGAGGTGTGTGCACCATGTTGTTAGGCCAAGGGAGGGTGAGTTTAGAGGTTATGCCTCACCAAACCTACTGAGCATGTGCAGAATACAGCTTTCCAGAAGCTTTTAACTGGGCCAAATGTAGGTGGGTTTTTGTGAAGGAAGGAAAACATTATTCCTAAGAGGAAAATACTCTTTTCTTTGCCCTGGGAAATGTCTAGTGCTTGTCTCAGATCATAGGAAAGCCAGATAATTTTTTTTTAAAAATTAAAATTCCAGTTAATTAAAAATTACTAAAGAGCTATATTTTCGTAACATTTTTCTTGTTGGCAACATGAACAACAAGAAAAATGTTGTACTAATCCCTTATTGTGTTTGCAAGGAATAATGTGACATAGACCTCTACAGTTCAAATATTGACATCAGGCATTACTATGACTTGAACTTTCCTTTCCATTTGGAAGAGATTACAAGTCTCTGATTTCTTACACCAGATCTTGTTTCTTAACAGCATGGAGTAAAGTACCTTGGTGCTTTTCAGAACTGGGCTTGCTTCAGTGTGATCATGCATGAATCATCCGCTTTAATTCTCTCTTTAAATAAAAAGGCAGAACTTTTTTACCTTCCACACTGGGGCAGGTTTTTGCTTGCTCCACCATCTTCAGGTTCCCTTTTGTTGCCAAGTATTGAAATAGAGTGGTTTAGAGAAGGTCTGCACTGAGCAAACCTGCTCCTGGGCACGTTCTGCCCAGTACCCCACATCCCAAGAACATTTCCCATTCAGCTGCTGTGAGAGTGTTTTCCTGCTCACACAGGGTGGTGCTGGTGCAGACTGGACAGTGCACTGTAGCTCCCTGCTCCTGCTGATGGAGCTCCAAGAGAGTGTGGGACGCTGGACCTGGGCACCAATGTTTGCACCTGGTTGAACCAGTCATGTCATGTACGTGAGACTGGGTGTTTCCAAACACACAGCACCATGCCTGGCTGTGGGCAGTGTGGTGGCAGATCCTGGTGAAATGTACACCAGGAGGACCCGTCTATTTATTAGGTAGCACTTGTGCATCAGTTCTGTGTGGTATTTGCACACTGACTGATTCAGGGTTACAGTTCGGTAGAGGTAACAAGAAAAGAAATATTTGTACTCTGATGCTTTCATGCATTCCAGGAATTGGTATTTAGCTCATGTCTGATATCTGGTACTTCAAGTTAAAATGGATGTTCTGCAAAACCTATAAAAATTGTAACAAAATGTCTATACTGTGTAAATGGGCATGCATTTCTTTTTTCCAGCAAGAGGTGTTGCTAGTGTTCAAATCATTTTCACTGCTCAGAAGTGGTGAGAATGTATTTCATCTTACAAATAGCTAATCCTAAATAATGGCTTTATTTGGGCCTTGACAAGAAGTAGCTCACTGTTTTATCTCTAGGAGAGAGTATATATTACACAAGGAGCTTTTGGGGAGGAAATTTGCCACTAGTTCATGTAATCAATGAACTATTCTTCCTTCTAAGTGGGCTCTGCACTTCAGGTAGCAAATCTCAAAAGTTCATCCACAGTAACCTCTACTGCAGGAATTGTTCCATAATTTTTTTTTAGTGTGAGCAATTCAAATGCACTTTTAAATGTGTGATTTGAAGTCAGCAATCTGCTGCTCTTCTTACGCTGCATTTTTCTTTCTCTGTTCAGGAACCCAGTGGTAACCACACTCCTCCTCAGTTGTCTCCATCACTTAGCCAAAGCACTTTCACTACTGGTGGCTCCCTGGACGTTCCCCACATTATCATGCAGGGCGATGCAAGGAGAAGAAGAAATGAAAACTATTTTGATGACATTCCCCGGTCAAAGCTGGAGAGGCAGATGGCACAGGTAGGACTAAAACCGGTGCCGTTAAAAGGTTGGGCCTTGCTGCTTTTGGTTACAGGACTAATCCTGACCACAGCAGTGGGTTGGATACGAAGGCTGAGTTGTAAACAGTGAAAGCTGACAGTTTTTCCAAGTTGTCTGTTCCAGCTCTCTATATTTCAAGCAGTGTAAATTGATGTGTTCATGTATAATTTCTCCTCAGACGCAGAGGTCTGGGGGTCTTTAGATGCATGGAGGCTGAGCTGAAGGTGGCTTCTGTGCACCTTCCTCCAGCACTGACTCTGCCCCTCATTTTCATAATAAGGTGCAGATTCCTGAAATTCTGAGCAACCTAGATCAAAGTAAGCTTGCATCAGTTCACTGCTGGAAACTCAGAGGACTTGAAGGGTGATGATTGCTGCATTTATTGATGGGAAGGGTCAGCATTCTGCAAAACTGTGATCTGGGGATATACTTTGATTATTTAAAAATAACATTTAACTATGCAAAAAATTATTTGAATAGCACTAGACTCAACTGGGTGTTAAACTGTTCATGAAAGAAAATTTAAGGTAGCCTCCATGTCTAAATTTTTTTCACCCAACCACTAAAAGAGTACTGATAGCTTTAAATTAAGCATACAGTGAGTAATGCCATAGAACCCTGTAGGGTGGAAAAGACCCTTAAGGTCTTCAACCCTTAACTCAGCACTGCCATGTTCACCACTAAACCATGTGCCAGAGAGCCACATCTACATGTTTTTTGAACAATTCCAGGGATGATGATTGAACCACTTCCCTGGACAGCTCGCTCCAATGTATGACCACCCCGTTCAGTCAAGACATTTTTCCTAATATTCAATCTAAAGCACAGTAAATTATGCATGGACAGTCTGCTGGTGAAAATGCTTTAGAATGAGCTCAACTGGTTTTAAGTGATACCTATGATGATGAAAGACAGCCAGGTCTTATGCTGCATGCTGGAAGCAGGACTTTGATTTGCCTTCAGAAGCAGATGGGCAGCCAGGGCAGTTCCTGGAGCAACTCATTCCACGAAGGACCAGGTTGCTGCATGCTTCCCTGCATGAGGCTTCCCAGCAGTGGCTCTGCCTGCCACAACCCAAAATAGAGCCTCTGTCCAAAATTCAGCCTCAAAATGGAAACAGCTATGCAAATAACTGTATTATAATGAACAAAAGGCTGCAGTCTGTCAGCTAATTATATGAACAAGAAGTAATTAAATAAAAACAAAGAAAACAAGGTGCTGCCATTACCTGGGAAGACACAAACAAATTGAATTCCATTTGTTTAGAGGAAATTTCTAGGGAAGTGAAATTGTATTTGGTTGGGCGGGGCTGTTGCCTTGCCCTTTTTTAATCTAATTTTTTGCTATAAAATCTTGTACAGAATTAAGGAGAAAGTTGCTGAGTGAATGAGCTTGTTCTCAAACCAAAGTCTGCTGGGCTTTTGTGGCAAGAATATGGTTGAGCTGAAGTCCAGGAAAGAAAAGACAGGTTCTTAATATGAAAATATTTCTTGAAGGTCATGAAATTTAGGTGTTTGAGCATAAAATGCATATTTGCTAGTGGCTGAATACACTGGTTTGTCTAATTAGTTCATTTTATCACTTTGCTCACAAATCCCTATGCTCACTACCTCTGTTAGTCACTAGCATTGAAGACAAAAAATAAAACAAAACAAAACAAAAAATACCCCTATGCTAATAATTCTTTCTTACTCCATTTCACTCCTTTATTTTACTGATATTCCCAAGAGGTATGGCATACTCTAATAAATGGCACCTGGAGATTTTCTTTGTGTTGTTGAATACTGCATTTTCAGAAGGGCTGATACATGTCCAAAGAGAAAACTGAGCAGTTATTACTTACACCACTCCAAGTTCCTGTGCAATCAATTAAGTGCTTAAGGGATTTTTTTTGTTGATGGGGTTTATTGGGGGGTTTTGGTTGGTTGGGTGGGTGAGTGGATGACTGGTTTTTGGGATTGGTTTTTGTTTTGTTTTTTTTTTGCTTGTGATTTTTGGGGTTTTTTGGTTGTTTCTTTTCTGTTGTTGTTGTGGGTGTGTACCCACTGAATGGATGACTTCAGTGCCTTTTTTCTAATTTTAACCATTGAATATAGCTGTCATCCTTTGGGACTCCAAATGGGAAAATGGATTCAGATTAAATCCATAAAACCATGGTTTGTGTTGTTCCCTGAACTCCAATCTGTTTGAAGTCTTTTTCAGCTCTGTCCCCAAATTCTGCATTCCTGATGTATGTAAAATTCCCTTTGACTTTAATGGGAAAGTCAATGACTCCCTCTGGTGATCATTCTCAATAAATTGGATTCACCCCATTAAGAGGCTAATCAGGGATTTCTTCAACCATTCTAGCCCAAAAATAGTTTCTTAAATTTATTTTGTGCAATGTGTGCTGTGCCAAAATGAGCTATATTTCCTTCATTCTTTTCCCCCAAAGCCTCTTTGAAATTAAAAGTAAAATAATTGTTTCTGCAAAGTAAAGGAGATCCAACTGATTCTTAACATGAACCTTCTGCTGTGATGTTGTGGGGTTTTTTGGGGTTTTGTTCGTCTAGCAACTTTCTCCTTGCAGTTTGCTGGTTCCTTTGGCTTGTGTCAGATCAGCAGCAACTTCTGAACTGATACCAGTCAGCTTCCCAGCTACAATATTTTTCACATACAGAATGATCTAGAGGAATTATTTGAATTGCTTTGAGAATGTTCTTTTGTCTTAACCCTTTCTTTGCTAGGCTGTTTGCATGCTGCTGTATGAATCTGCATGTGTACTGGATGCTATAGTTCACAAATGTGCATAAAGACATCTTGGATGCTGTGGTGTTTTGGAAGTTTTAGGTATGTTCTGGGTGATGAGATTAGTGGGTGTTTTTATGGTCTTGAAGAGAGAGGCCAACATGGTATTGCAAGCTGATTTATTGTATTGGTTTCATGAACTTGATTTTATTTTTTTAAATGTTAGAATGAGACTATCTTAGTCTTAATTTAAAATATAAAATCTGAAGATATTTTGATGAAACAGGATATTTCTGTCTTTACTGTGGCCTGTGTTTCCACTAAACTGTTACAGGGAGTCATCAATCATGTTGATCTTTGCATCAATCAACCAGTATTTCTTAAACAATGAGTACAGCAGCCTAAATCTGTTTTCCTTTGATGTGCTAGATGTGTTCAAACAGTTCTCCAAACCATAATCAAATCTGCTTGTAAGTAATACAACTCTTTGTTTCCTGGAGGAAGCACTGATTTAAATTTACTTAATGTGGGTGGTGTTGTCTCAAGGCCAGCATGTACCTTCATTTACAGTTCCCTACCAGACTATTTGTGCCCTAAGGGAAAAATTGTAATATAAACAATGAGTCTAACCAATTTAGATTCCCCAATGGAATAGGTTTGGTCATCCAACCCCCCCCCATTGATCATCCAGCTCCGAAAGTCTGTGATGTCTGGTTGTATAAGTCATAACTGCCAAAATGGTAATACAGAAGGTTGTGAGATGGTTTGTTTTCCAAGAAAAAAAGGAGAAAAAAAATCTAGGAAGAAATTAGTAGTCTGAGTCATCATTAGCTGTGGATGTTGAATTTTGAGCCTGCAAACAGTAGGTTAGTATGATCAAATTAACGTAGTTTAAAATAGCTCAGGTTGTTCTTAAGATTGCCTAAACCTTTAAAATAGAACTGAAATAATGCACGCAAAGCTTGAGTACTTTGGAACCAAAATCAAATAGGAGGAGGAGTCCCATTGAAGCCATTGGGCTCTTTATTCACCCCTGAAAGAGGTGCAGGGAAGAACTTTGGAGGTTGAAAGGAGTCATAAAAGACATCAGTCAAAACATCACCTTTTTTAGGATTTTCAATTCTCCAGGCTGGAGAGAAGCTTTAGATACTAGCTGCAAGCATATTCCAGACTGCCAGCCCCAAGGCACTGGCTATTTGTTGTGCCAGCCAGTGGCATAAGGTGCTTTCAGCCACCCTGGTCCATAAGACCTCTTGCCGTGGTGGTCTGAACTCTGCACCCTGCCCTGAGCCAGGAGTGAGCAACAAAAACATATTTCCCATGGGAGGCATGCAGGGAGGTGCAGAAAGCACCCCTGCCCATGGCTCTCCTTGCAAAAGAAGAGCTGGGGCAGGTGTCCCCTGGTGCTGTGACACGCCCTGAACCTGCGGCACAGCCCGGGCTGGGAGAGGTCTGTCCTCTTGGGAGCCTCTCTGGGGACAGCTCCAGCCTGTGTCTGCCTCTGGCAGGACAAACTGGCAGTGAGTCAGAGTAAGCTTTCTAGTAGAATAAATTTAGTCATGGCCAGTATGGGCATCCCACAGGGCTGTCATGGAAGGAAGAGATCTTTTTGAGATCTGAGAGAGTTGAAAAATTTATTCACAAAGGCTGACAGAATTTCTTTCCCAGAGTTGCTGAACTCAGACTTAATTTTGAAAGCCTTTTTGGGTGCTTCACTCACATGGTCAGATGGCTCTTGGAGTTTTTTTTAAATGCTTTTTTAATTTAAATGTTTTTTTTTCCTTAAAATGCAAGACGGCTTCAATGTAAGGTCATTGTAATGACTGCACAGTAAGTGTGAAGTAAATCTGTCCTGATTTTTGGGATTCTACCTTTTAATATTATTTTGTAAAATACAATAATTCATTGCTGGGTTAGAATTGATATGCAGGGTAAATAATTTAAATGGATTTAGTACAACAGATTCTTTAACAGAAGAGCAGAAATGTCATAAAAACAAAAAACAGAATTAGCAAAGGCAAATTTATATTAAAATAGTGAAATAATTTTGCTTCTTTCTGAAATAATACTTTCAACTCAGCAATGTCTTCCAAATACCTCACAGATACTAATGCATTTGTATTTCCAGTGCACTGTGGGGCTGTGATTTAGGAAAGCTGACATACAGGGATGTTGCAGGTTGTATAAGATGATACAGAAAGATTGAAGGAGCCTAAAATAAAGAAGTCATCTTTAGTTTTGCAACTTTAAACCACAGTATGACATTTTCTATTTACTTGTTTCGTGTTTGTTTTCTCATCTGCTCTGCTTTTGAAGGATTTAAATATTACTGTAAGTGAGGAAAAATATGCCCAAGAGAATACTGGTGTGTAAAATGAGATTATCTAAGTAGCAGTGAAGAAGTTGTTTTTTTTTTTTTTTTATCAATGGTTGAAATTACTCATGAAATGACAGAATTCTTTACTAGTTGATTTATGAAGCAATAAATTAAAAAATATGGTCATCTAGATTCATTTTCTTGTTACTTCTTAGGCTACTTATTTCCTTTTTTTCTAAGCATAAAATATTTTATGTTGGGAAGATAAATAGACAGCTATCTAAAATAAAAAGTCAAATACAAACAAAATTATCTAAGGTTCATATTTTAGATGCGTTATATTTTTAATATGGAAAGATGACTGAACTGTGATGACCTTCAATTTAACATCAAAAGAAAAATGCTTAACTACATCTATTGCTGGCATTGGATTTGTAATTCACGTAGGTGCAAACACCATAGATGGCTGGATCTTGATCTGTAAATTTCAGCTTGTTTTCATTCGTAGATCCCTTGAGAATCGTGTATTTCATAGAATTATAGAACCATCACTGGGTTGGATAATCTAGTTCCAACCTCCCTGCTCTGGGCAGGAGCACCTCCCACTAGAGCAGGTTTCTCAAAGCCCCATCCAACATGGCCTTGAACACTTCCATGGGTGGGGTATCCAACACTTCTCTGGGCAATGGACAAGTAAACCAATAAAGGCATTATAAGAAGTCTTCTTAATTTGTGCCTGAATAGAGAGAGAGAATTTTTTCAAGAATGTTACAGAAGCTAATATTTTAGAACTGAATTGATGTGAGGTGGATCATTCCTACAAGCTGTTTCAGCAAATGGAATTAAGGAAGCCTCTTCTATATTCAGTATTAATGATCCAAACTTTAAGTGTAAATATCACGCCAGGAAAAGGACAAATGTTCTTTATTAATTTACTGGTTTTCACACTTGGTCTTGTGAACTAGAAGGTTTGCATTGAAAAAATTGTATGAAAACTGAATTTTAATATCTTACATTTATATTTTTGATCTGGTGGAAATAAGCTGTGCTTAGAGTTTAGAGTGCTTTTCTGAAAGAGCATTTTTTTTTGTTTGGGAATATTTTTTAGAAGAAAGGTAGATACCTGTAGTCTCATAAAACTTCCTTGGTGTTTGTCCAGAAGTTTGTATCCTCCCTGCAAGGCTAAGAGGTTGGGATACACTGGAAGCTGGCAGCACCAGCAGAAGGGGTATTGTCAATGAGAAGGAGCTCACCTCTTGCCTGCAAGAGAGTCAGTCCTAGGGGCCCAGTTGTTGTCTGGAAATTTTCATGTAAAGTATTTTCAGGAGAAGAGGAAGAAATACACCAATGCAAAACATGTAATTCTTCTAATAAGAAGTGCTATTTTGAGTTTCTGCTTCTCTAAAAGAAATACGAATTTCAAATTTCACTCTTCATCTCTGAAGATTTTTATTTTTTTTTTGGAAGGAGAATTTGCAGTTATTTCTGCTAGTAAGGCAAGCTCTCTCCAGAGCTTTGAGAGCATTTAGGGATGCAGCATCTACTTTTATTAAGTACCTGAGGCTTTTTATATGGGAGAAGGAAATTCAGCAAAGGGCCACTGGGGATGGCTGGGACCTGAAGCAGTTGTCCTCCGAGGAGAGTCTGAACAGCCACGGCTCCTGGGGAAGATGTGGCTTTGGGTACTAGGACTGAAAGAGGGACTCTGGGTGCCACAAGGAATTTTCTGCCCATATGGACAGGAAAGGGGGATAGGTTGTTCGCAGAGTCTGTTCAATCTCTGTCGTTGAGGTTTTCAGGATGAAGCCCTGAGAAATCTGGTCTCATCTCACAGCTGCTCCTACATTGAGCTGGAGTTGGAATGGAGCTTTCCTGAACTTCCTTGCAGCATGAATTATCCTGTGATTTATGTCCTTATTCTTTTGAAAGACTGCTCTTTCTAATTTGAAGTATACTGAAATTTTCAAGTCTTTTTTGACCTCCCCCAACCTAAATCACTTTGCTAATTTATTTGCTATTTTGTTTCTCCATATAATCCTACTAAATTTCATGTGACTGCTCTGTAGTTCATCAGAGCTGTTTTCAGTTCTTACCCCATTCTGAGGAGTCCCTCACTTCTGGATCCTCCTTAGAGAGCACTGGCACTTCTCCAAGCCACAGCAAGGAGCAGGTCCTTGCAGATTGCCTCAACATGTTCAGTCCACTTGTGCTTAAATACCAATAATCATTCTTGAAACATGCTGCATCAGGAGTCACACAGTGTCCAAGTCTTGCTGTACTTCTCCTTGCTGCTGCTGATTTAATTGGCCAGTTTTCCAACACAGGATGGAAATTTGATCTGAGATGATTCATACTGAAGGACCTCATTGTGAACATCTTGAATTTTTCTTGGCGCATAGAAACTTGGGCCACTTGTGTCTTGGTAGCACATGGCAGGCAGTATTATACTTTTTGTTTGTTATTCTCAATAATGTATGCACAGATATAATGTAATGTGATATAAATATACACATGCATACATACATTCCTGAGTGTTTATTTCAGATGGCCAGATCATCAGGAGTGATGTCAGAAGGTCATGAAAACCAGGGAGTATGACTGGATTTTTAAACTTTTCTAATCACTTACTAGTCCCTGCAGTTAGGCTGGCTGTAACCTTCTGAACCTTCCTTTTCTCCCATCTTCAATACTCTTTTAGCCCTTCTTTGGTCCTTTAGTGTATTCTGTGAGTTTTCAAGAATAATTACTCCTAATTTAGATAAATCTTTAACATCTAACATGCCACTGAGTGAAACTCATTGAGCTGTAATGAATACATCTGGACTGCCTTCTACACAGCTCCTGCTGCTCCTGTATGTGCTGTCCAGGCATTCTTTTCTGCTGCTTTCCTCTCCTTAGAAAACATATGATTTCTATGATCAGTCTTATAGTCACTTTCTTTCTTCAGATTATCAGCCATGTTTTCCTAGCCTATAAGGAGGAAGCCTAAAGTTTTCCCTGGATAATTCTTTTCACCCAGGGAAACCTTTTATGCATGGGACACCACAAAAAGGATATGATAGCAGAGACTTGCTGTGACATTACTCATAAGCATTTATCTTTTGGGAAGTTTTAGGATAAGGGCATATTTGATAATAATCAGGCAATAGATGATGCTATTGTTTTGCTCTTCTTGCCATATTACTTTGGAAAATGTTCTTCGTTAAACTCTTTCACAGAACCTCTGTGTCAGTGGTATTGGGTGCCCAAGTGTATTTGTGTTTATCGTGGTGGAAGTGTATGCACAGATTGAATTCTTTAGGGTTTTTTTGAGAGCATATGTTTTGGGAGCTGAAAATTGTGAGTGTTTGAAGCCTAATCCACATTCTTCTTTCTACTGCCTATTTTTTGGCCTCAGATAATCACTTAACCTTTCTCCTTGCCTTGGTTCCTTCCTCTCCACCACAGGGGTATACGACTTTAGGTACTTCTCCTGGGTATTTCATAATTCATTTAAAATTTTATGTACTTTGAAGATATAAACTATGCATATAGTAAATGCTATATATGGTGTAAGGAAAAGGTTGATTTCTGAATTTGAATTCATTACCATCCATAAAATTAATGTTCCATCTGCACTGCATTTCAGTACCTTAGTCATTTAAACATTAGTGAAAGCAAAACTGAGGAATGACTTTTCCACTGCTGCCCTTCTGACTGGGCCTTTGTGGACTTCTGGCAAATTCTCAGTCTCTGCTGGTCTGCTTGATATACTGTTGATTGTATTTAAAAATGGTTTCACTTAAGCCTAAATCCTTCAAACCTGTAATTCTGGAGGTAAATCTTTTTACTGGGGGAAGTTCACTTCAATAGTTCTTGAAGCAGAGACTTGCACCAAAACCTGTGTGCTTCCATTTGGGAAAAGATGGGCTGGGAGGGGCCAGATGGGTACCACTGACATGTGTAAGAGAGGATTCATTCACTGCCCTCTTTTTAAATGGAGCAACTTGATGCCTGGGCACGTACATGCTGCAGGGCTCCCTGTCCCTGAGTTAGCAGCAGGGCAGCTGAAGGACTGAGCTGGCTGAGGCCCCATGCCAATGCCTAAAGTCAAGTCCTTGAGAGGGGTAGGATTTAAGAGCACACTTTTGTCTCAAGAATATCATGATGCTGAGAAGTGGCTGCACGATGTGGCAGCATCATGGCAACCCCTTGCCAGTGCTGGGGAGAAATAAAACATCTGCCAGCATGCAGTATCCTGCTGCATCCCTTCCTGCTTTCGGTGCCTCAGTGCATACAAATAACAGGGCTGTCAGTTTTCTTGACTACCTTGATTACCAGATGTTTGGGCAGACGTGGAAATGCCTTTTCTTTGCTCTTCTCTTGCAAAGCAGAGGCACAATCTTCTGCCGTGGATTCCTATTCAGGAATCTTCCCCAACTCAGGTAGACAGATACAGGCACCACAGCAATGGGGTATGGCCAGAATATCCAGAAGTCAGTTTGCTTGACATACACAGAAAAAGGTCATTGGTAATGACTAGTGCAATGTCCTAAGGATGGCACAGCAGAAGAAGCTGCAGCAGTGTTTTGCTGCTGGCCTTGCACTAAGACTATGTGTTCATCAATGGAGCAGGACTAGTTTGTAGCAAGTTGCAGGAGATGAGGTAGAAGACTGGAAAAAAAGTCAAAGTTTTAATTAGCTAATGCCATCAAAATGTAGAGCCCTGCAGATCAGGAAAGAAAAGCAAAGAACTTCGAAAACAAGATGAGGGAGATGGAATTAACTACATAAGTGAAAGTTTTAAAATTACTGAAGCTGGAGGAAGGGATGTGTGCTCATGCATTTCAGATGATGAAGGAAATTAGGGACAATTAACAACATTAGACAGCCACCAGGCTGTCTGGCAGCACTCTTTAGTCAGTCCAGAGGATGCCAGTTTTCCCTGACAGTATATAGAAGTGGTAACTTGTTCTGTCACCAGCCAGGGTGCAGGCCACAAAAGGTAAGAGCAAGAGTCATATTTTAAGAAGACTTGCACTTCTTCGGGTTGATTTGAGCATTAGTGCTAAATTCCTGCTGCTGCTGACAAAAACCAGCAATGCACGTTCTTGTTGTTGTTAAATTACTGATATATTAATTGCTATCTCTTCTGGATGCTGCAGTTGCATTTTTCATGTCTGTTTATTGCCTTTTGTTGCTGCCTGCTGAAGATAGCGTGGGCAGATCCTATGTCTGATGCTTTGTTTTAGTTGCCTGGCTACTGTAAAATGTTATCTTAGCTTTTGCTGAGGTGCCACAGATGCTTTATTGATGATTGTCCAAACAAGGAAATATATAAAAGATGCTGGTGAATGCTGTGCTTGCCTGGTTCTGCTGCTTTTGCTAGAGATGCTTACTTTGCTTTGCTACTACAGATTCTCTGTACGATAATGTAGAGGGTAGGCTGAAACCTTTCGTCTACACACTGGGGTCATGGTCAATGCCAAAGGTAATATTATCTGTATCTTAGTATGCAAAGGGACTGTTGTTGGAAGGAGATGGTGGGCAGCTGCTTCACTAAATTGCTATGCATTCATTTCTGGTAATTGTTATAAAGAAAATGTATTTTTCCTGTTGATCGTGTTGCCAGATTTTTCCCTTCCTTTCTCCCTGTGAATGGCTGCAACAGAGAGAGATTTAAGTCTCAAAACTTACTTGGGATGTTGACTTCAAACTTCTTCCCTGCCAAAAACTGAAAGTAACCAATATTTCTTCTGCTCTAGGCAGTTTCTATTTATGCTTGCTTAACTTTATCTCTACATCATGAGCACTTCTGACTAAACTGTTTTCTTGTACTCACAGTCTGAAGCATCTTCTAAAGTTTCTGAATAAGCTATGTTTCTTTTCTGTCAGTCCAAAAATATTTTGTCAGCAAATAAATAATAGAATTACCTTTTACAACTGTTTTACTTCCTTCTTTAGTATTATTGCAAACCTTTTCCTAATTATTCTTGCCTTTTGGCAGTTACAGTTCATTAATATTTACAAGATGAGATACAGTTTTCTGTTTATATTAGCAGTCTTCGGTCTGTGAGATCTGGACCAACCAGAATGCAGGATATCCTTTCTCATCGATCCATCAGGTTCATAATGTAAGATACAGCGATGAACGGCTATGTTGTCCCTCCATGGATGTACAGTCTGTTGCCGTGGTGTTATTATCTCGGGTGTCGTGTCGCTGAAATGACGAGAGCAGTCCGTACCTTGTGGGCCCTGTTTGGGGTCCGTGTGTGCGCGCATCCATCCGTGTTCCGTGCCGTGTGGTTGCCGTGTGTCGGCTCCGTGGTGTGCGTGCCTGCGGGACGGGGGCACCGCCGGTGGCCGTCTCACCCGGGGGCAGCTTTGGATTCTGTTCCTCGTGTTTCTGTTCGCTCCCTCTTCCGAAGCGGGAAACCGTGTAAACGGCTCGGTTTGCACAGTTTCGCCCCCGCCGTGTGTCCTGCTGCCCTCTCTGTGTCGGTCTGTAGGCTTTGCCCAGCTGAGGTTGCACACTGCCTTTGCAGAGGCACTTTGGGGGAATGGGAAGTAACGCTGATGGTGCCCTGAGGTTTTGGCACTTCTGCGGCAGTCATGAGTGCTGCGCACTCATGATCCATTCTATGGTGTGGTAAGGATGGCAACCAGTTGTTCAGCAGAGTATTTGAGAGCAGCTGAAGATTTCTTCTCATTCTGTCATGCCTCCTTGGAACATTTCTGCCAGAGAGGGGTCATTTTGGCCACCGAGCATCAGAAGTATTTTAAATCTGAAGTACACCATGAGCCTGTTTCCATTATTTCAAAGCCAAACATTTTAGGGGCTAAAAAAAATCTTACTCTAGGAATTAAAACACAAGCTAATAACGAGGATTCAACTCATCTACAGAACATTTAAAATTTTTACAGGAAAAAGTTATAAATTTTTCATCCAGAACTGTTGTATCCGTGTATGCTCAAATTTGTTGTTGTCATGGTGACTAATGCACGTTACCATAAGCAGGCATAAGGCTTAACAGGTGAAAAGTTATAAGACGTGGTCCTTGTTAAAAATAACTACATTCAAACCACTCAAAACCAGGCCTTCTTGACTTTTTCTTCCTTTTAGCACAGAGGCTTTTTAATGTGACATTTTTATAAAAAGACGAGGGAGGTGTTAGATTTTTGTAGCAGATTTATTGAGGTTACTTCTTATCTGCGACTATCTCTGCATCCAGGTGCCTTTAATATGAGTCAAATACATTTCTCAGAAAATGGATGAGATAGGAAAATGGATAGCAATTGCAGAAAAAAAATGTAGAGAATATAATAGGTGTAGTCTGCTTCTCTAGCTCATTTGACATCAAGCATCCAGCCCTTTCCAGAGCACTGAGAACTGCGTATCTGCCCGTTTTTGGGGTTAGAAAACACTGCAAGAGCACAAGGTATTGGTCTCTAAGGCTATTAAAAGTTGTCATTGCAAAAGGATTGAATTCTTACCACTATGGTGGTATCTGCCTTGAGACCATTTTCTGCTTATAAATTCTTTATCCACAAAATGTGGAGCAAAAGATCTTCTTTTTCAAATTAGCGGAGGCCAGTGAGAGGAAAGGTGCTGGTTAAAGTCATAGGGAGGTTAGAATACTAAACCACAGGCAGTACAGAAAAAACCATGTGATAAATTGCACAGCTGTCTGATGAGCTGTAAAGTTAGATGAGGAAGAAATTATCTCTTGCCTTTCTACTTCATCAGAGAGATAAATATCTTCATCCGTATATTGTGTCATAAAAAATACATAAGCTTAAATGTTTGATTATTTCTTATAATTGCAAATTAAATATTCAAACCAGAAAATCCTTATCCTAGCATATCTATTTTTAAAACTTAAATCAAACATTATAGTTGGTCTTGCACAGCAATTTATTAACGTTTCTGTGCTGCTTGAAAAGTGTATTAGGTGCGTATGAGGGACTTGAACCTCAATATATCACCCATAAATTGTTCCACATCAACTCCTCAGATTTAGGACTATTAGTAATTAATATTTTTCCACCCTGACTTGAGCCTTGTGGTTGCAAGTCTTCTCTAGGTCAAAGATGGTCCTATTTTGTATTTTATTTTATGTTAGCTGTCATCATTATATCCTAAATCTCAGAATTTCAGTATTTGTCTAGAGCCAGTCAGCTGAGAAGCTCCCTTTCCTCTTGGTGACATTTTTAGACATGGATTTATGAAGGTATTTAGCTCTCTAAATCTTGTTTTAAAGTGTGTCTTCCCTAAAGAAAAAAAAAAAATGTAATAGGGATTACACTTCTGAACATCTTCATGGATCTGGGCTTTGGAGACTACTCTGTTACAACTCAGCCTAAATAGGTTATGAATACTAACAGTAGTACTGTTTAAAAGTCTAAGGAGTTTGGTAAGAAGCAAAAGGAAAGGAAACCGGGAGGCACTTCTGCTGAATATTAAAAAAAAAACCAATGATACAGCTGTAAAAGAAATTTTGACTATGTATAACAGCTTCTTCATCCATCATAATAATCTATATCTATGTGTTTAATTTTATAAACTTTTCTTAGTAGCTGCTCCCTCTACAAGGCACAGGATCAGCAGAAGTCCTGTATGTCTGCCTTCCCCTAAACTCAGCTTTGTTGCATGTTTAGAACATCCTAGAGATACATATAGCAATCTTGGCAATTCTGTTTTGTCTAATTTAAAAGGAGTAGGTAGTAAGATGATTATTTATAGAGCATTCAATGGATACAAACATGGTCTCCACACAATCCCTCTCTAAGTGTCTCATACACAAGTTTTATTAGCCTGGTTGAAGATTATTTCTCATTTCTTTATCAAATTGAGCCAAAACAAGAGGTAATAATTGTTCCCCTTTTTCTGCCCTTTATTTACAAACAGAAACAATGCAATTTTCTATGCTTTTCATATTTAATGTACAAAAGGGAAACAAACTGTGAAATTATGTACTCACTTTACTCTTTATGTACCCTGCTTAATTTGCCAATGCTATCCCTTTCCTGCATGTGAGGAAAGCCACCTGCAGAGCAGTACAACAGAAGGGTTTGGAGCACTACCCCTGGTCACTTGTTCGGTAGGAGTTCTGGTCCTGCCTCATGGCCATCCCTGTGCTTCCGTGGTAGAGAAACCAGTGGTCAAAAGCTGTACCTTTGTAGCTTTTCTGTCCTGAATTTACTCCCTGTCCACACAGGAACCTTTTGCTAAATGGCCAGGATGTACCTGAGCTCTGCTTCCTTACACAGAACATGCAGGAGTGTGTCTTTATTAGGAGGAAAAAAAGAGCTAAATCAAGTGGTGTGTTAGCTGTGGCCTTGAGCAGTTCATAAGAGGCAGCTGAGCACACTGTGAGAATTTGTGATGGGTGCAATCCATCTTCTCTTACTGTGAAAGACAGATTCCACTAATAAGGATGCACATCCTTGCCCCTTGTAATATGATGGAAATTTTATTTTATGAGAAGAGCTGCCTCATAAAGAAATCAAATTCCCCCTTCAGGTTAAATAAGATAGAATGTTTTTATGCATTAGTGGCCGGAAGGATTCACTTTTTTGGATATAAACTGCCAAAAATTGGAGCAATTGCTTCTGCTGCTTTCCTTTCAAATTCTGATGCTGAAGTCATATCTATGGCATATAGGCAACTTAACTAGGCAAAACAGAAATTACACTACTGTGTAATTGGTAGATTTGCTAATGGTGCTAAGAGTAACTAACTAGGTTTGACTTGTTTTATGATGTTCTCTTGCTTGAAGTTGCCATATTGGCAGGGTAATGTTGATGTTTCCAGATTTATCTCTTGCTTTCCATTGCAGAGCTGTGCAAATGCGTGTCATTTTGTTATTTTGTGACACATGAAAATGATGTACTTGTTCTGTTTACTCTGTCCTGACTTAATTAGTAAGATGTGATAGATTGCAAGACTTTGAACGTCTTCAATAAGATTTTTTTCATGTGTTTTTGATGCTTAACTTCTTTTTGCTGTAAAAGTCTAAACTTCTAACCATGTTCTGTGTGAAATGCTGATGACAATTCCGTGTCAGCTTCAACACATATTTTAACAATATGACATACTTAGAAAATACACAAAGATAAGTGCAGGTAAAGAAAGAAGTAGCATAATCCAAACTGAAATAATCATATAGGAAGGGGTAAAATAGTTTGAGAGAGAATGGGTAGGAGAAGGAGGATCATAAAGGGCAAGTGTAATTGCAAAAAGAGAGAGTTGTGAGAAGAGGGGATTTGAGAGGCAGTCCAGATCAGAAAGGACAGGAGAGAAGTAGGAGTGGTGGCAGAGGGAAGAGGGCTTAGGAAGAGGTGAAGTCCATGCATGGGTCATTTTCAGTTAAAGTGAGCTCATGCATGCACCTGCAAGGTAGAAGGAGCCCCTAAGGAGAGGTCAGTTCAGGTCCTATGGAGCCATGACCAAAAATACACAATGGCAAGTGAGACCCAGAGCAGCAGTGGCAGGCTGGGGCATTCCTGCACTGATGCCTGCATTGGCTCTTTTGGAGGGAAGAAAAGTGTGCTGTATGTGTGATTGGCAGCAAGCTGCTCTCCTACCTGTGTTCTCTGAGGGCTTTGAGGAAAGAGGGGAGATGACAGCTCAGAAAGGCAATCTCCTATATCAATGAGAATGATGAATGTGGAAGGACAATGTTAGTACCTCCACAATGAGGCATCAAGAGAAGGTGATCAAAGTAAATATTCGCAAAGAGATTAAAGAATGCCTTGTGTGTTTGAAGAATGTATAATAAGTCTTCAGATCAAAGTAAAGTCTGTGTTATTTAGCCATTTAGGAAAGTTAGTTATTGGTTATATGAGCTGGATAATGGAAGGCATATTAACTGTGCAGAAAACCTTGTAAAACACATAGCAGAATTTGTGAAAGTCATTTTTGTGCATCTCATGATTTTTTTCAAGTGCTCTCATCCTCATGTATGTATTGTAAACACTTGTTTTTAAGGAACATTTCCGGTGCCTAATGATTTTATTCTCAAAGCAGAGAGATTTAATTAAAGCCTCATTAAACACTACAGTAGATGACTTTGGACTATAAATTAAATCATGAAAAATGTTGTAGGAGTTGTGTTCCCTTATTTTAGTAACATGACTCTGTGTGTAGAAAATAAATCCTTGTTAATTGAGCACAACAGCGGAGGGCTACTTTATAGTGAATTTGCCTGCACATACTCTTACATCTTGAACAACTGTGATTTTCAGACAGGAGACTGGGGAGAGCCTTCAATTACCTTGCGACCTCCAAATGAAGCCACAGCATCAACGCCTGTACAATATTGGCAACATCACCCAGAGAAACTCATCTTCCAGTCATGCGATTATAAAGCCTTTGTAAGTGTTGATAAATTCAGTGGTTTGATTTGGGGTAGATAGATATATTAAACTTGGATTTTGATAGGCTGTTGTGTTTTACTTTCATTTATAATATTTTTTGAGTCAATTTTAGAGAAACAGGTCACTATTTCTGAAATACTGTAATTGTAATAAATGAGAAACAAGGATGCACAGTACTTTTTTGCTATGAATTGTGTGATACATTGCAGTCCATTTGGCATTAGTGCTAGGGAAAGAGCACTATGAGTAAGTGGCTAAGTGTTGTTGAAGTGACAGTGAGAGCAAGCACCCCTACTTTTAATCTCTTACAAATCCCTGTCTAGTAGTTATGAAAGAATAATAAAACATAATATGGAGTCCTCATACTTGCCTTCATGCTGTGTACACAGCAGTTAGTGCTGCCTCACTTGAACTTTAAACAGGTATTTTGGGGAAAGGATATAGAGAAAAAGGAGGTGAGGGTCCCACCCTCAATAGAGAAAAAGGAGGTGAGAGTCCCAGGTGTTTTCCATCTGTGGAGCAAGGGCACATTCAGACCTCTCCCAGCCTGATGGCTGCTTGAAGTACCAGTAGCAGTCAGTTCCATCAGGGCAGGGCATACTGATTTTTATCTCTGTGTGGCTGCAGGCAGTTACCACTTCCCATCCCTGGAGAAATGGAGCTTCCCTCTACAACTAAAGACAATTAGTCTTCTCTGGCTGTTATAGATGTTTGTGGAGGAGAGAAAGGTCTCCTGTGGTACAGAAAGTCATTGGAAGGTGTTTTGGTTGGTTTTTTTTTAATGAAAAACAATTTTCTGAAATTTTGAGTTGCCTGTCAACAGGGATGGGGGAACTGGAGCTTCTGGGGAGCTGAAGAGGTACCTCAGCCCAGCTTTTTAAATGCTTGCATGTCCCCTTCTGACTTTGCTGGAAAGCATTGTTGGAGCTGCTGAAGGTGCCTGCCAGCCCACTGTCTGTCCTCTCTGGAGGTGGCCGCCTTATGGCTGGCTTATGTACAAAGGAAAGGGACTCAGTAGTTGCAGTGACTTTAGGATGATAGCTGGGAGTTAACTGCTGGTCCAGGACGTGGGGTTGAGATCCTCTTCACTTGAAGGTCTTGGATCTTTGGTGCTTTTTAGGATAATGCTCTATTCACTAAATACTGCTGCATTTCGGCGAACAGTTGGAGGTTGCAGGTTGCAGGATCGGATTTAAAGCATATCTGGGAAGGTAGGAATTAGAGATTAAATGCAGGTGAGACAGAGCCTGGCTCCCTCTGAGGAGGGGCAGAAGGAGTGTTACAGACCTTTCTTTCTGGAGCACATCTGTATCTTCCATTGACCCTCATGGGGTTAAAAATTGCCATGCATGCAGTGGTCATCCCTGGACAGTAACTAGAACTTCTGCCTTCCTCAGAAAGATGGTCAAGGACCATCTCACCAGCTCTCAGTCTTGTTCTCCTACTGTTCAAAACCTCCTTGCTCACCTCAGATTGAAAAGGAAGGTTAGCAACTTCTAGTTCTTTAAATATTTTTCATAGTTCTCAGTGAAGTGAACATGAACGTGTCTATCTTGAATGCCTTTTCTCTTTTTCCATGATCCAACAGTAAATTCATAATCTAATGTAACCTTTGTAGTAGATTGCAAGATGGATCATTAACGAAATGAAGTTGAAATGACCAGGAATATCCAAGTTAGTAATGATTAAGAAAAGACCTTCCTTTCCTAAGGACCATGTGTCACCCCTTTGTTTCAGCTCCTTGAGCTGTACTGACCTCAGCTTCATGGAGTAAAACCCTGGCTTGTAAGTTATAATTGAGGTAGCTTTCACTCTATGCCACATCAATCAGTTAAACTGTTGGATGTTCTCTGTATTGCTCCCACATGCCCTGGGCGTTTGAGAAGAACAGTATCCAAAGGCTCAGAAAGTCAAAAGGAAGCAAAATTTCTTCCAAGAGTTTCAGATTTTTCTGACAACTAAATTGGATGGTACTGCTGTGGTTTGTGTGTCTATTCCACATTCCACCTTGGGAAGCGTTTCTGAATGCCTTCAGCTAAGGCTTTTTGCTGCTGTGCAGGTGGGACAGGTGCTCTCCTTCTTGTCTCTTTCTTCCTCTTCTACTGTAAGCAAAAAGCACTGCTTTTTTACCCTGGTGCCTGACCAACTAGTAGCTTTCAGGGAAAAAACCGATTTGTTTTACTGTAGTCTATAAAAAATGAGAGGAAAAAAAACCAAATAACCCCCAAAGCAAAACAAAAAATACTCAACCAACCAAAAAATTGAAGTTATTAATTGCAACCTGCCCAGAGAAGGGTAAAGACTCCAGATGTGTCAGACAGCAGGATTCAGAGAAAATACAGTTAAGTTCAATATGGTTTTGTTTACTCTTCTAATTTCAGAGCTTGCTTTAAATATGTTGTTTTTCTTCAAGGGCAGCATCAAACTGTCCCATCAAATTAATGCCCAAAGCCCTATTCACATCACTAGCGAGCCCCCAGCTGGACTCACAGCTGCTCAGTTTATGAATCTTTCACATCTGCAGTCCTCTAGGAATGCCCTTCATTCATTCCTTTATGCTTGTGCTTATCTGGTGGTGTTGATGTTGCTCACTGGCCCATTTATAATGCCCTATAAAGTGTTTCTCACTAATTGCTGTGTTGGCTACTGTCTACATTGAAATATTTATGCATTTTCTTGCAGGTCAGAGGCTCCTGCCATACACAGTGTAAACTGAAGGCTTTAAAGAAAATGTCTCAGTTTAGGTCAGGAGACCAGAGTACTGAATCAGTACACTCTGTGTTCAGTTCCAGCTTGCTTTCATCAGTAACTGAAGTTCATTTTGATAGGTTCTTGTCTAAGCTGAAGCTGGTTCACCTTCTGGTTGGGTCAGCTGTTTCCAAGAGGAGGCATTCTGGTAGAGTGAGACAGGTCAGCAGAGGTGGGTTGCAGCATCCTCTGGAAAGGTTTTCTCTCCTCCTGCAGCCTACTTACCATATTCTCACAGTGGCATGACTTACCTTCAGCTCCCATGTTACTCACTTAGAACTGGAGACTTAGGAGAAGCTGTAGCCTTGTGCTGCAGTGAGAACACAGGAAGAGACTTCCCTGTGCCTGGGGAAGAGCGGGTGAGAGGGGCCTTGCTGTGCTCTGCTCAGTTAAGCCAGACTTGCATGTGACATCGTACAGAAATTCAGCAATGTCCCATTTGCACTGAGCCCTAAGAGCACACAGGTGCCTGTGGCACCTACAGGAGAAATGCAGAGCATGGTGTGCCTTTGGTTCAGCCCAGGCAGCCCTAACAAGAGCCCTCGCTGCTAGGGAATGGCAGGGATGATGCAGCCAGCTCCATCCCTGGAGGAGCGGCACCATTCAGCCACGGTGCTGAGACCTCAGGGGAGCAGAGGCTGCTGCAGGCTGCAGGAGGGCTCAGACTGTGTGTGCCAACAAGTGACACAGGGAGGGAGAGCCTGTAGCACAGGGGCTGTGTCACTGAGGCACTGCCTGCCTTGTTACCCCTGGAGATGGGCAGGATCCTCCCAGGGATGGAGCTGAGCCAGGACACAGCACCCTGCTGCTTCCTCTCACACAGCCTCCTCCAGATCACTCAGGGCTTCAAAGTAATAGCTCAGGGTCAGCCTTTCCTTAGGAAGAAATATGGTTTAAGCTAGTTTTAGTACAGATTTATTGTCTCTATCTGCACATAAATTAGTTACAGATTGGGTACACTGAGGTTAAGATCACTGCTGGACTTCTCGTCCACGTGTTTGCGCACATAACAATGGGAGTTTGGCAGATGGTACCTAAAAAAGGCAAATTCTCCATTTCATAATCAAATGGGTTTTTAAAGATGGAATCTGTAGTATTTGTTTGTTGTTTCAGTAACTAAAATGATAAGCTAGAAGACTTTCAGATATTGTTTTAAAGAGCTCCAGCTAATTCAATATACTTGTTGCTGTGCATTCTTGTTTCATGGGTTGATAAACACATTAGTTTAAATGATTTGTCAAAGTGTTGCAGAGTAAAAAAGATCTAAAGCCATATGTTAAGAAATTGATTGCTACCATTAGGTTTTCTAAGCATTTTTTGTGCATTTCTGCAGATGTTTGTCAGTTTCGGAATTTCAGTTAATCTAAGTTCAATGGATTTTTGTTCCAGTATTTAGGTTCTATGCTGGTAAAAGAGTTAAGAGGCACAGAGTCAACACAGGATGCATGTGCAAAGATGAGGGTAAGTTTGTAAACCTACTCCTTCTCTATTGTAATAGTATTAAATAACTGTGATTGCTTGTACTGTACCCTTTTTGCTTTTGTAATTTTACTGTTATCCATTTCCTTTCCTTGCCTTTACATTGATATTCAGTAGGAAATCTATTCTGTTTTATATCTTAATTTGAAGTAATACCAAAATTTAAAGATAAATTTTTATTTTGCACGTTGTTTCTAACAAAAAACCCCAAATGTTTGTGTTATGTTTTTCATGAATCTTTGAGTATGTTTCAAAGTACTGTCCACACAATTTAAGCATGCCCATATCCAATTGTTTTATAAACAGAATTTGTAGCTTTTATATGATAATCTAGATTGAATTTTCAATGTTAAATATGTAGTAGTAAATATATAACATGTTACCAAACACATTGTTTTTTACATGTGGTCTAATCCAACAGTCACATAATCCTATGGATAATTTTACTCACATGAGTATTTCCTTTAATTACTAGTTACTTATACGCTTTTTGATTAAAAGGTGAAGTGGGGTCTAACTCAGTTTCATCTGATGGTGGAAAAGCAGCTAGGTTTCCTTCAGACTGTTAAGAATATATTTTCCTGTGGCTCTTTGGCCTGATACTGGTTTGTAGAAAATTACAGTAGTCTATCTCCAAGAAACATTGCCTGCTGGCAACTCTAAACAAGCCATAGACTGATATTCCCAGCTGTAGTTGTAATAAGAGCACACCTGTTCACAGCCATGGTAAACATACCATGGACCGGCATGATTAATTAATGATGAAAATAATTGTTTGCTAATCTACCAAACATGTACAATTACCTAGATGAATGAACAGAATCTTTTCCTGTGTGTATGACATGTCTCTTGTGCAAGATGTCTCTGAGCACCAGAGGTGACATTCAGACATCCAGAAAGCTGGAAGATGTGTGAAATCCATGCAATCAGACAAGCATTTCCCGCTGATTACATGTGTGCAGCACACAGACTTCCATGCAAGCTGGTTTAGCTAAGGGCTGTCAGTAATTCACAATTACTGGATTGCCTGAAGATCTGAGGCTTTTCAGCTAATTACATACTAATCATTCCTTACCTGGGCTTAAACTCCTCTGGAAAAAACCCCAACAATTTGACATAGAGGGATCTACAATCATGTACATGTGTTCTGGGGAATTAATTGAGGCTGCAGGCATATCGTCTTCTGATCCAGTTTTGAAACTGTCAGGCTTAGCAGTTCAATTCTTTAGGCATATGCCTGTGCAGAAATTGGGGCAGAATTTGGCACTGTAGTAGCATATGACAACTTCAGTAAGTTTTCTGAACTAGCAGGCTTAACATCAAAAAAGGCACTATAAATAATTTATAGGCATTTTAGTATATATTTCTATACGTAATAACTTTGGCCAATTAAAATGATACAACTGAAAAAACTAACTGTTTGAAAACAGATTTAATTTAAAATACACATTTCCTATATAAATAGTGCAGTTGCACTAGTTTTCTATAGTGCCATACAGGACAGTTATATAATACAGTGAGGGGTTTTATGTACTTTTTTTTTTTACATTCTCTTTTGAAACAATTGTTCTGTAAGAGTGTTTATTTTGTGGTTTGTGGGTTTTTTCATTGCAAAGATATTTGAATAAAGCAGTTTTTAATCAGGATCTCATCTATTCTTTCTATGTAGTCCTTTTAATCATGTTCCTATTCAAGTCAAAAGTGAAAATGTTTGACTTAATGAGAACAAATTATTATTTTAACCTGCTTCCCAGTGAGAAAAATGTATATTTCACCAAAACGTTCTCAGTCTGGATGTCTCCCGAAAGTTGTTGTCAGTGAATTGGGAGTCCAGGTTGTCCAAAGTCATCTTGAAATTTTGCTGTGATGTTCATTATTTTATTTAAGTAACCTTGGGTTGTCATTGAAAAGCTGGTTTCTGTTGTAGTTACATTTTACTTTAAATGGGTTGAAAGGTACATTTCACAATGTAAGAAAAAGAAAAAAAAAGTGAAAAGCTAGATACATTATTTGTCTGGCTCTCAGGTGCTGAATTCTTTACACTTGTCCAGTGTCTCTAGAATCAGTAAGACCTTTACATAGGGTTTACTATTGTGATATAACAATATTTTTTTATATTATTAGTATTTTGTTTGTTATTCCATGCACATATTGCACAGCTATAGCCTGCTGCAATCTGGAACATGTTGGGTGTGGGGGATGTCACATATAAACTTGTACCAGGTGGAGTTCACTCCCCACAGTTTTTTTAATCTCTCTGGACTCAGCCACATAATGGCTTTATGGAGAATATATTAGGTACCCTAATTTTCGGTCAATGTGGCTTTTGTTTGTCAATGTGGCTTTTGATTCTCCATCTTTAACTTAATGCTGCTCTCAAAAGTGTTGACATTCACTGGATGTCTTGTAGTCAGCAGGTGCACAAGGATGAAAGAAGAATATCAGTGAAAAAAAAAATCTTGATCTTCCTTAATCATTTATAAATACAGAGAAACAACAAAAATGACATGTTTGCTGACTGCAGATCCCTTGCTGTTAGTTGTAGATGCTCCCAGGGCTTTCAATTATTGCAATTGATGGTTTTGGTTCTCCAGGGAAGTGTCGTGTGGATATCCCTTGTGTCTCTCTGCAGAGATGCTTACAGCAGCCTCCTTCTTATAGCTTAAAAGTGAAAGGAGATCCTATATCTTCTATAATGTAAAAAAAAACCCACCAAGAATAATAATTTAAAAAAAATAAACTAAACAAAATAACGAAAAAAAAGAAAGAAAAAAAAAAGCAAACCAAAAAACCCCACAACCTGGGAACCTTTACCTTAATAACTCTTCTTGGAAATCCTCTGTACTTCTCAGCATTGTGCAGCAGTGTGCTCTAGCAGGGCAAATGATGGATTTGTTTGGGGAAAATAATGCAGATGAAATAGCTGGAACCAAACACTGAGGTCAAGGTTATACATTATTTGTTTCCCCATCCAAAGTGCAGAATCATGTAACCACACAAAATAATGGATATTTGTCAAGAGCTTCACTTTTCTATTAATATATTTGCACTCCTTTATATTTTACAGTTTCTTATTTGTTTCCAGCTATTTTCTCTCACAAACTCCTGTGCTGTCTAGTGGACAACACTGTCTCCTTATCTCCATTCCCACCCACTTTAAACTGACCTTTCCTACTTGGAGATTAAATCTTGCTGTCCTGGCCAGAATATATTTATTAATTATATTTGAGAGATGCCTTCAAGAAATTAAGAGTTCATCTTTTTCAGTGTGAAATGGGAAATACTGTAAGTTGTGTTTTCAATCAGATTGGTGCCTTCATCGCAATTTATCATAGGAACATGAAGGGAGAATGTGTTTGCATCAAAATAAAGGCAAGAATTAAAGTTAAATCTGAGCTAGAAAGAGACTTTTTCTCTACAGAAGACTTCATTTGGCATTTACACATCAGAATTCCTTGACCAGGTGTGAATGGTATTGTTTTATACTTACTGGCATGAGCGCAGCAACAAGGTAGAGTCTTTCTTTGCAGCTCTGTTAAATCACTGATGTTGCATAGACCAACTGAACAGTCTAAACCAGTCAAATATTTACTGCAGCAGAGGGGAACTTAAATTTGTTTCTTGGATCCTGCCATCTTCCTGACTATTATATTTCTTTCTTAAATATTTTCTTGCTAGGAATAGGTTCTTAAATTTCAGGTCAAAGTTCTGAGGAACCAGCAATATAATTCTGTTCACAAAGCAGGTGAAATGTCTTGCTGACTTAAGACCAAAATGTCAAAGTTGGAATTGCTATAAAATCTGATTCTCTTATCTCTGGAGAGGAAAGTGAGGCAGAGTTGACTCACTGAAAACTGGCAGCATCTGGTTCCTTTCTTCCTCCTTTCATTTCTTCTTATTAAAGAAGAAACTGAATTTAGATGGCAGTTTCCTTGTTTCTACTAAACCATTTCTTACTTTTCAATCTCTGTTTCATTTTTCCTCCAAAAGTAGAAGTGTGCATATGCCTCCTGGTGAAACTCCCTGGGCAAATACCATGTCAGCATCAAACACTGTTTTGGGATTTAGATTCTTCAGTCTCTGCTCTTTTGAGACTTGCAGCTCTGCCTCTTTCTTGTGCGGCCACTGCTTTCAGAGGGTCTACAGTGGAACAGGCACATGAATATTACTCAAAAGGAAAAAATAAGTAGTGGTGGAAGATCTTATGAACATTTCTATGCACATCCACATCATGCTGTACCGTGTGTTCAGAGGATTGTATGTCCTTGAATTCTGGCTGAAAGAAATCTAAAGGGCAGATGGAATGCAGAGGAATGTTTGGAGATATTGCAAAAGAAAAAAAAATCTCACTGTCAACTAGGTGCATTACAGGAGGTGCTCTGTTCATATTAATGATGTAGCTTGGAGGCATCCACTAATTGCAGAGCAGTAGAGTTTTGTACCACGAGGATTGCAGATGTAGTTTTATTCCAAGAAGTGTTAAATTATGTCAGTAATGCATTTTTAAACTTTTTGGATTGAAAGAAGTTAAAGGACAGATTGTATAATTATATGTAAATATTTGTTAAAAGACAAATTGGCTTCAAAACTAACTGGTCATATGTGGACTTAGACTTTTTATTTCAATTTCATCTCATGCATGATCTTGTCAAAGTGATTCACTCAAGCTCCTCTTGCCCAGCTGGTCAAGGGAGGTGATTGTCCCACTTTGCTCCGCGCTGGTGCAGCCTCACCTTGAGTCCTGTGCATGGTTTTGGGCACCACACTGTAAGAAGGAAATAAAGCTGTTAGAGAGCATCCAGGGGAGGGCCAAGAGAATGTTGAAGGGCTTTGAGGGGAAGCCAAATGAGGAGCAGCTGAGGACACCTGATCTGTTCATCCTGGAGAAGAGGAGACTGAGGGCAGCTCCTGCATGGCAGTCTGCAACTTCCTTATGAGGGGAACAGGAGGGGCAGACACTGATCTCTTCTCTGTGGTGACCAGGGACAGGATCCAAGGGAATGGTCTGAAATTGTGTTGGGGAGGTTTAGGTTGGGTATTAAAAAAAGTTTTTTCACCCAGAGGGTGTTTGGACTCTCCAGGACAGTGGTCACAGCACCAGCCTGGCAGAGCTCAAGAAGTGTTTGGGCCATGCTCTCAGGCACAGGGTGTAATTTTGGGGGTGGCCCTCTGTAGGGTCAGGAGTTGGATCCAATTATTCTTCTGGCTCCCTTCCAGCTGAGATTTCACTGAACTATTTAGTGAAGTTTCATAAGCCTTAAAAAATAGCAGACTTACAAGTATGATAGTAGGTGGTACCAACAAATGTTTTAAAATGTGCAGTCTGATGCCATTTAGAATTAATAGTTGCTACTAGACTGGGAAAAAGTTTAGATTCTTATAATGAAGTGGATTTCAATACATAATTGAATAAGACAATTCATATAGATATTAAAAATCAATATAGGACTGAAGATTCATTTACAAAAGTAGAAAGCCAAGATGAAGATGCAAGATTTCACAGCCTCATAAACTTTTACTTGGAATTTATTTATGTATGAGGTTGTTAGTGACTTGTCACAGCTAAATAATGTTTCTTTACTGTGTATTTGCAATATCAAATATAATTACTTATAAACCTAAAAGTGACTCTGTTTTCATTTTGGCCAATGTATGAAAGCTGAATAATCTAGTTAGAAATGCATGTATAAGTACATTGAGGTGGTCAGCATGGCAAAGTACCAGTAGAAGCCCCCTTTCCTCTTGGCAGGAAATAAATGAGATGAAAGATTTTCAGAGGGGGCTGCGTTACACCGTGTGCTACAGTATATCAAGGACTTACTTGGACACCATTCTCTGTGTGTTTCTGAATTTCTTATTCAGCTGCTTTGTGTGTCTGTGTACTCAGAGATACCATGGTTTGTTTGTACACTGCAGGGGCATTCAAAGATGTTGAATTAGTGCTCTCAGTTCTGCACAGAATAAGGTATTGAGCTACAATCCTGTCTTGAAAAGGTTAAAGGCCCTTCAGGGTTACAGGTTTTGTATTTGCTTTTTAAAAATAAACTGCTAGTTTATAGAATTTTATTAAATCCTCTGCCTTTTAAGCCATTGTTAATTACCTAGATTTGTTAGGCATGCTGGAAGGGTGGCTCTCAAATTAGTTGGATTTTATTTTATATTCTAAATAAATGTCTAGCAGTTCTGCACAGCCTTTAACTCAAAATCAATATGCAAGTGGAAATGCTTTACCTACTTAAGACAATTTGTAGTACTACTATAATATGAAAATGAGTTTAGGCTGTGGATATGAGAGTGATTTTTTTTTCAGTGAAACTGAAGAAAATCCTTGAACAAGCTGAGAAACAAGATTGCACTCCCTCTCTTTCTTTCTGTGGCACCACTGCTCTTGCATCTCCTTGTGACCCATTTCAAAAGGAGAAATTGGGACCAGCACTGTCCAAGCCTATGCAGGGTTTTGGCCCTGTCCTACATAATGGCAGCAGTGGGTTCAGATGCAAACTCAGAATAGGGTTAAGTTCAGACCTTTATTGTAAAAGCAGTCACTGTAGTAACCAGGTAGTTATGCAGAAGGTGCCTTCTACCTTCTTCCACTTAGCTGATCTGCATTGTGGGTGCTGAGGGGATGAAGCAGCTTCATTGCAGCAGCTGCATCAAAATACAGACAAGACTGGTACTCCAGATGTTCCTTGTCCTGAAGTTAAAGATGCTCTGTGTCTTTTGAGAAGTCTGGGGAAGGTTTAGGTATGTCACATTAGATTTAGGATGGTGACACTTTCTCCTATCTTCCTGTGTATGCACACAAGCCTGTTTTATGGTTCTTGAATTATACATGGTCTGCTTTCCTGTGGTCATTTACCTGTCTGGCAGCAAGGGTTTCAGAGGTGGCACCAAGGCTCAGTCTCTCTGGCAGTGCAGACCGTGCAGCACAGAGGCTCCTGCCTGCAGGAGCAGTGCCCCCATGGAGATGGGGCATGCACATCTGTCCTGACCTAGGTGACCAGCTGATGAGCAACAGGCACTGGCAAGGAGCCTGGAATGGGCTTGCTGCTCACCCAGGTGATTCTCCTAAAGAAGTGTATTCAAATGAAGAGCCAGTTACAGTCACAAACAACAGAGTTCATAGGAACTATGACCAGTTCCAGGCTACTGAGCTCTTGCCCAAAGACAGTGTCCTGTCACTATGATTGCTTCTTTGTGAGATGAAATCTAATCCTGCTACTATGCTATGAACATGCCTTGGAGCATGAGGCCATATGTCAGCATGCACATGACATCCAACGCCAGCCTTCAGCTGTGGCTCCTATAACTTTGGCTCAAGTCCATATGCTTCCCATAGAGACACCAGATGGACAAGAATATTTTGTCATCTCATTGTGTCCTCATGGACTTAGTACAGTGGCTACAACCTGAAAAGCTGAGGAAAGGGAATACTGACTCCTGTGTCCCACCTTCTTCTCAGATTCTGGGCACAGACATGGGCAGAGATGCCCACTTGGCCTGCACAGAGGTGTGAAATGTCTGACCAAGAAAGCTGTGGGACTTCATCTCAGCATCCTAGAATTCAGAGCCAAAGCACCTACAGTGCCTGTGCAAAAGGTATTCATACTGTATCTCTGAATTCACACGTTACACATTCTGGCAGACAGCTCCTTCGTTACAAAGAAAGGAACAACAAGCAGATAGTGTCAGCTCACCATGACAACTCAAAACTGTTGAAGCCTGGAAACTGCTTGGAAATAATAATTATCTGCTGGACCTCAGTCACTGTATTACTAAGAGTCGAGCCAGGGAATAGAGCAGTGTGTTTTTCTTGATGGCACTGTATTAATAACAAAGGATGCTATTATAAATGATTCCACTGCCCAGCTGTTTGTTTCAATGGGAGTACAAGTGCAGAATTGCTGCCTCAGATTCTAAACTGGACTGCAGTCTTCCAGAACACCTTCCAGCACAAATTCTGGGTTTGTATGGTTTGCAAGCTGATGAGGAATAGCCCGTGCTTCTTACCAGCTGAGATGGTTTGGCTTAATAAATTACAAATGTCCATCAGTTTCTGATTTGTTTCCTAATTTGCCAGCTGTAATTTAATAGCATCTTGATGAGCTGTTTCACTCAGAGACAGTCTTCTGGCAGCTTGCAACCCTGATTAAATACTAGAGGTCAGGTCTGGTCAAGACAAACCCAGGTGAATGTGGAGCAGATGAAGATGATTAAATTACAAACTAAAGGTCTAGAGGAAATAGATAATGAATACAATGTGGCCTGACCAACAGGATGCTTCACCTTTATGGCAAATATCAGACAGCGGGAATTATACCAAAAAACTAAAATATGTGGACTTAGTATCTGTGTTTGCATAGCACGTTGGAGAAAAGGAATTTTGCTGTTAAGGAGGCAAGGAAGGAGGGAATTACAATAATGAAAATGGAAAAGAAAACTCTCTTGTGTGTAGCTATTGGACTAAATTGAAAGTACAAAAGTTGAATGATTCCTGCCCTGCCAGACGATTAAAGTGCTATTGTCATATTTGTGACTATTTTGTCTAGTATGAGCATAGGTGGAGTTATTCTTGTTGTTCTGATAGATGTATGTACTGCAGGTTCTGTACAATCACTGCCATACTTTCTGTGCATTGAAATTGAATTTTAGTAAAAGATCTGTTTAAAGATCCGTTTAAAGACCTGTTAAAATCACACACACACACACACAGGGAGCTGCTTGCTCTACTTTTGGCAGGGACACCATTTCTTTCTCCACTCAGTTCAGAGGCATGCAAATCAGATTAGTGCCTTTCTTCAGATTTTGTTAAAATTGTTCAGGCTGTTTCATCATTTAAGCTTTCTCAGAAGTGGTGAGCATTCTGGGTGAAAGGAGTTTTCTCTGGGATAAATTGACACTTGATTGCTGCACCAAGTCTCTTGTCATTTGATACAGAGAGACCCAGCAATCCTCTCTATTACACTGATGGGTGGGGCTCTCCTTGAAGCTTTATTGTGAGGTTTTAGCCTGCATGGACACTAATTGCAGACCATAGCTGGATCTGTAGCTTTGAATTTTATGCTGACAAAAATGAAGCTTTTTTGATTCTGGGAGGATCGAGAGCCAATAAGGATCACAGGGCAGGTTTTTTTTTAAGTTTCTGTTAACTTAAGTTGCTCTCTAGTGTTAGCATTGCCTATTTTTTCAAACATATTTTTTAGTTACAGTTTGTGTTTTCAAGTTTCTATCTCTGCTTCTTTGGGCTTTTTTTGAATAATACAATGCTACTTTTGTTCAGCTGCTTTAATGATCTTCCTATGTGCCAGTTCTGGACTTCTCAGTGTGTTTACACCCTCCTTCTGTGTGCTGATGTTTCTTCATGTTTACCTGTAAATGTCAACAGTTCATTTCCTCTCAGGAAAATATTTGACTGATTTCTGTGATTGTTTGCAGATAGTCCCATAATAAGCATTTTCTGAATGTTAATGCAGAAGATTTGTGTAGAATACTCTAGTTCATCATTGTCATCAACCTTAAAATAATTCAAATCAACTATTATGATACATTTGGGGGTTTTGTTTGTTTAGTTTTGGGGTTGTTCTAGTAAATTTAATCTGTAAATTAAAGATTTTTTTTTCTGCAGAGAACTTAAATCTGCCCCAAATATTTTCCCAGTCTGTTCAGCAGGAAATATGTTTGCTGTGTGCATCATGCTGAAGGCACACAGAAGTAGACCAGCATAAAAGAAAAGACAATCCTATAGGAGAGCATGAACTGTAGGTAGGAGAACCTGGCACTGAGGGAATGCAGAATAAGCCTCTGTGCTAATTCATGTGTAAAGCAGCTTCCAGTAGCAGCTGCACTGGAAGTGCAGACAGCCAGACTGACAAGATGCAGCACTGGGCTGACAGATTGACTGGCAAGCCTAGCGGGCTGCAAGGATACTTCATGTCACAAATACAGCTGCAAAGAAGGGAAAAACAGGGAAACACATCTAAATAACAACTAATTACAGCAAAGAAATGGTACTACAAGAGGTACTGTGCTGTTGATTCTTACAGCTGGGAAGGGCAGGAGAAAGGGAGGGAGGCAGCAGTGATGGAGCATATCAGACAGATGTCCTAAACAAACACGTTTTGGGAAACACTGGTTGCATGACAGGTCTTTTTAAGCCTGGAAAAGTTGCTTTATTCTCTTCCCATTGTTCTAGAAAAAAAAATGGAGAATTTTTACCATCCTCACAACAAATTCAAAGCTATTTTAGTTTTGTAACTACAAGAGAGCATAAACCCAGAGCACAGCTGGCTGAAGAAAAAGTAAAATTTTATTTAACCTAGGTATTTAATCAGAAGAAGAGAGCACTGTTATTGCAATGCAACACAACTCTAAGAATAATAGTATCTTTGTTTTGCTTTCAGAAGTCTACAGAACAGATGAAGAAAGTACCAACCATTGTCCTGTCTGTCTCTTACAAGGGAGTCAAATTTATTGATGCCACAAATAAGGTATGTGCAATTACTGAATATTCCCTTTTGTTTCTCACAACTAGGAGAAATAGTAATACCTATGAAGGCCAGGCCACCGAGGGGACAGATTTGCACTTTGTGTTTTCCTCTCCTTTTTTCTCCTCTTTTGCCCAAAATGGATGTAATGTAATTATCATTCTCCAGAAACTCAGTCTGGTGAGCAAGTGATGCAGCTTTAATGGCTGATTTGGAGAATATTGTGTCCGGCATTCTGCTCTTATATGCAAGCTTATCACAAAAGACATTCAGCAGGGAGCCTCTGTGGAATCCTTTGCCATAATCCTTTTTCATAATCTTATACAGTTCCATAAATATGTAGAATATATATATATATATATATATATATATATGTGTGTGTGTATATATGTATATATGTTCATTAATATAATTTGAGAAAATAAAAAAAAAGATGTCTCAATAAAGAAGCGGTTTTATCCAGGGCCATTTCAAGAATAAGGAACACAAGCCTTGGATGTGCTTTGCAGACATTCAGATACCACAGCCTCTCTGTGAGCTTTTCTTGATGCTAGCCATTTAACTACCTGACCTGCAGCAGCTTCTTAATAGTTCCTATTCCTTTTTTTCTCATCTTCCTGTATGGCAATGCTCCTGTGCTTTGTTTCTTGCATTTCTAAATACATCCAAATCTTTTAAAAAACCCAACCAAAGCCACAAAAGCAGAAATTAAGAGATCAGAGAACTCAGTGATGGATAGAGCAAAGGATTATTACTTAGCTAAAGTAAAATGTACAAACTCTGTAAAGAGAAGTAAAGTAATTATATTAATTTCTCTTCTTTGTATGTCTAAAATGGCAAGGAAATACAATCCATACTGTTGCTTTTATATGAACAGGAAAGAAATTATATTTTCTGCTAAGTGACTAAAACTGACTAAGCAATATAAAAATAAATCTGACAGCCCAGCTACCTGACCAGGTTAATAATGTATATAGCAGCTTTGTGTTGCTGAACATTCAGACCACACAGTGCACCTAACCCAGTATCCTTCAAACTTGCCAAATCAATCAGTTTTTAAGTTTAACTAGAACTGTGTTTTAAGTGGTGGATGGAAGCAGTTTTGTGAACTTCTGCTAGAGTTTGGAAGCCATATTTAGAGTTAGAAGATGGCATAAAAGAAGAGCTGCGGTGAAATTACTGTTGTTTCAAGTCTGGCATATTTGCCAGAGCAGAGGGACCAGGGATTCCTTGAAATGGAATCTGTTCCTTTTTGCTTCCAAAGGTCTGCTCCTTTTTCCTTCCATTGATTCAAAACTGAGCTTCTACAGCCATCATTCCTTTTATGTCCTCTGATGTGTAGGGCATAAATCAGAACATTGTAATGCTATTAACTCCAACTTGGATAATGCTGTTTTCAGCTCTTAAATCTCCTCTGTAGCATAAAGGATGTAACTGCAGTGTCCTTAGGTTTGCAAAAAATCCCAGGAGAACAAAATGAGGTTCTTGTGTCTCTTTGCACCATGCATAGAGTCTTATGTAAGATGGAAAACTGAAAGAAGTTTGGTAAATTGTATTAGTTGGTTCTAGGTGTCCCACTGAAACCTAGTAGTGCAACAGATATATTTGATGGAGTTAAATATGCCACAGTCCAATATTTTTTCTCAAGTGGTAGATTGTTTTCTCTCTAGTTCAGAATTTGCACTGCCTTTCCCTTCTGCAAAAACCAGGTAATAGCCTGCAACTCTCCCAGAAGCGTTGTTATCATCCTTGTCCACAGTGTGCTGTTCCCAGTTCCTTCAAGAGCCAAACAGATTAGCCCTAAGGTGAGAGCCTCTCCAGACTTGTACTGCTTCCATTTGAGCTTATAGTGGACAGTACTGGGCACCACCTAGCAATGAACACATCGTTTTTGATGACAAAACTAGCTAGCAGCTCTGTGCTTGAAAACTCAGCTCCCATGGCTGCTCATCCTTTTCCTTTATGCCACCAAGCTAAGAATTTGTCTTCCCAGTCATAGCAGGCAAAGTTTCGGGTGACAAAGGGGCCCTGACCTCATTCCATGACGGCTATTTCAGTGGCGCCTCGAAGCTTGGCATGACACCATTGCTTTGCAAGCGAGGCCAGAAAGAAATTACTGCTTGGGAAAAAGCAGACTCACAGAATTTTCTCGTGGCTCACAGCTCACCCTAACTTCTGGGTGATTTCTGCCAGAAGGGAAGTTGGCTGGCATGAGTTAGGCAAGCAAAAGGAAGGCTGCTTAGCAAAAACCTGGTCTCTCCAAGGTATTTCCTTGGCAGAACCAGAACTGACTTTCAGCTTCCCCACTTTTTGAGAAGCATGGAGGTTTCTCTTGCCAAACTGAAAGACAATTTTTAGAACAACTGTGCAGTGTCAGTCAGTGTCTGAGGAATGTACCCAGAACAGGAAGCTGGTTCATAGCCTTCTACTTCCTACAGAATAAGACCATGGTCTACTGAAATGTGACAGTAGGACACAGTAAAGGCATGCACTGAAAAATGTTTAATTTTGAAAGGAGATCACAGAGGACATCCTAGAGCAGCTAGGAAAAAAAACTCAATTTCACTACCAATTTCTATCCAGAAGATTTCGTTTAGGTATACTTTATATTATTCAAAACAGACTTGATATGTGTATGTTTCTAAAATTCACTTGATTTAAATTTAAAACATTAAAATAATTCATGCAAATCCCTGTGTCAACCCCAAGTCACCTAGAAAAAGTTTCAGCATAGCAGAGCTCTTTCCACATATGCTGCATAAATTCAGGTGACTACCTTGTGGCTCATGATTTGGCATAAATACTTCACATATGATTTTAAGACCTTCCAAGCTTGAATTCTTTCTGCTTTCTGAACTACAATGTTGCCAACACTACATCAATGACAGTGCATTACAGCTCCATCTGTGGATATCTAAATCCCTGGTTTTGGTATAATTCTAATTCTCATCAACATCTTTATTGAGGGTAAAAGTTATCAATTTGAGAACAAAGAAAATAAAATGCTTCAAGTAACACAAAAAGCAAGCAATTGTTGAGCAGAGATTGTACATGTCATTAAAAATTGGCATATATTGAAACACAAGTACTGGTTTTGTCATTTTTATGAATAATGCATTAAAGAGAAATAATCAAGTATGTTGCAACAATTTAAGACGATTATTTCTTTTCTTCAGTAAAGTTTTCTTATCTCAGTTTTCCCATAATTTGAAAGTTGGTAGGCTTTTTATTAAGATTTTTTCCTAAGTCATGATTTCTTCAATTAGATGTGTTAATACTTCTTTTCGTTAACTTGGCACCTACATGCAAGGGGGAAAGTTGCCACTTAGCAAATGAGAGAAGATATGGAAAAGCATCATTTGGTTATATGTATTAAAAAAAAAATTTAAAAAAAGAGGTGGAGGAAACGAGGTAGGAGGGAAAAGAGAGGGGTGAGGGAAAACCAGATATGCTCAGAGATTGTTTTAACTTGGACAGATGCCACCATGGCAGCAGCAAGTGGTGGCTGTGTGAGGACCTGGGACACTACAGGTGTCACCTGTTCCATGGTGCAGTAGTGATGTCCTGCATGTCACTGGAAATGCCAGAGCTACAGCCAGCAGTGCTACAATTCAAGAAGTCATATAACCTAACCCCTAAATAAATTCCTATTCAATGAATCATTCTTCTCTTTAAAGAAACATGTGTTGCTGAAGCAAGGCCTAATCATAAGCCACTCTGCTGTATCTTCTTCTCTGGCTTCATGGTTCCTTGGGCCTGAGCACAGTAATTATATATCAGCATTTTATGTAATGAGTATTCATAATTTCCTCCAAAGCTTTAAGACAGCTTTTTTAAATTCCATTGGACAGACATGCCCCACCTCTCTCCCAGTAGTGTGCTATAGCTTACATTGGCTGTTGAAAGCAGTGTGGCTGAGTGCATGAACAGTTTCATTTTCCTACATCTCTCCTACAGGATGCTGCTGTTAGTAAGTGTAGATAAGCTGCCAGGTCCTCCCATAGTTACCATTTTAGTCATCAGAATCCTTTAAATTTCTCACAGTTTCAATTATAAGGGGTGTTTGATGGGTTTTTCTCCTGAAGAACTATAGCTAAAATTTGTCAAATAGCGTGTGCAAAAACCTGGCCATTGAGCTTGCTGGGTTTCAGCAGATCCTGTCAGTAGACTGAAACAGTGTCCCATTTTGATCTTTATACAAAAGCCAGGAACTTCATAAGATACTGGAATAGTGCTTTGAAATCGTATCTATTAATACAATTTCGAAGCGCTATACCAGCATCTTATGAAGTTGTGTCCTGAGTGCCAGGAAAGATGTCTCTTTGTCAAAGGAACCTGAATAAACTGCAAAGCACAAGTGGCCTCATAGGGAAGACTCTAGAATATAGAGTCTTTCCTACCAGACAATTGGCAATTGGAGAGGGTCAAAATCCCAAATACCTGTGCAAGATCTCACATGACGTATATAAAATCTCTTCTTATTAGGACATTTCTGAAATACTTTGGTACAGTAGATCAATGCAAATGTGAATCTAAACCCACACCTTTTAAAATTTAATTCTTAAATTGATTTTTTCATTCTTAAATTGATTTTTAAATTGGATTTTTTTTTAAACAGAATATTATTGCCGAACACGAAATCCGTAACATTTCCTGTGCTGCACAAGACCCCGAAGACCTTTCTACGTTTGCGTACATCACTAAAGACTTGAAGACCAATCACCACTACTGCCACGTGTTCACTGCGTTTGATGTGGTCAGTTTACAGAAGATACTTCATTTAATAGTTCTTTCTATTCGTCGTAGTTACTTATTCTGTTAAAACATTTTCAGGATATATTCATGGTGATTAATGGAAGGCATCATTAATTTGCCCCAGGAAAAGATTGCTAAGGGATAGCAAAGGGACATTTCTGGAGTAGAGCAAATTTTTTTTTTTGATATCTCATTTCCCACTGGAAATAAGTCACCTCAGCTGTTGACTGTAAACTTAGCAAGTAGCTTTTCATGCAAGTCTGGACATGAGATTCTCAAACCTAAGCTATAAGCCTAAGACTTCCAAAAGGTTGTAACAAGTATATTTGGCCAGCCATTCTGAAATCTCAGTACACACCAAAAAATTGCCTTTATTTTGAAAGCAGCAAATTAATTATTGAATTCCTATTTCCTTGTTCTGTAATTCTTGCCTACATATCTCAAAATTTTACTTCAGCAAAAGTCCTTGGAGCTCCTATTATATTGCTGGAAAATTAGTCATTTCTTCCTATACTTATATTATTCAGGTGGGGATACACAAACTATTATGGTTTCAAGAAATCATGAACACATATTAATTAATCAGTCATGCAGTTTTCAGCCAAATTTGATGAACTAAGTAGTGGCTAAAGATTTTATGACTAAGATTTATAGTCCAAAACTTTCAAGAAAACTTACTCTTTGAGTTGTGCACAAGAGAAATTTAAGGTGTTATTAAAACTTCAAACCCATTCAATAAAAAATATTTTAATAGAGTATAATGTGCATGAATTCTTGAAACAAGCTTATATGAATATAAATAAGTTAAATCAAAAGAACAGGATACCTTGAACTGCAGCTTTTTATTTGGAACTGGGGAAATAGTTAACATGTACAGCAATAGTGTGTGGGAGAATTTAAATAACAAGATGTACAGGTAGATTAGAGGAATTCTAGCATTTTGGTTGAGTGCTTTTGTTATTTAAATTCTCTGCTGACATTTTGGTATCCACAGGGAGTAGGAAAACTTTGAAATTGTGTTAAAAATAGATAGAAAAATGATCAACAAGATGCTACATTATATAGGTTTTAGTGATGTGTGAACAACAGAAATTAGATTGATTGAGTGAGGCTATTATTTCTTCTGGTCTATTTAAATTCTACTTAATGGTTTTGAAGTACTGCAGTTTCATTTATAGGTTTAGTAATCAAGCAGAAACATACACTCAGGTATTGCAGATGAAATTCATCTCCTTTCTTGGCAAGGGAAGAAAAGTGATCCAGGAATAATTACATTTTGTCCACTTCCTATACCTTAGGAAGAGCATTTAATATCCCAAGCACTTTAAATGGCTATTTTAAACAATATGGAAACTTTAACTTTCTTAACTTCGTTTTCTCCTGCAACCTAATCCTCAATTGGGTGTTATCTACTCAAATATCCTGTTTGTGTTGTGGTTTTTTGTCTCAGGAGCTAGCATTTTTGATGAAAATACAAGCTCTATAAAAACTACCTAGATGTTCAGAGTGCAAGCATAGTGTGAATTAAATTTTCTATTTCAAGCCTAATGTTCATGTTAAACTGATCATCCCATTTGCTAATAGAAACAATTCTGCCCATTTGCCAATGGATAAAAATACAATCATTTTAAGAAAATTAAGGTTTAAAATGGTAAAAATCTACAATAAAATGTAAGGCATTTTAAACCAAATATATTTTGGTAATACAATATATGCAATGTTATGGAAAAAATCACTCTTGGGTCCTTCGGTTTCTTAGGAAATGTGGGTAAATATAATTTATTTATAGGTAGGGAAGTATTTTAGTGTAGTGACATGGAACCACAAGCATTACTGGTACTATTTAGAAGTAACTGTACATTTAACTTTAACTCAAAGTTAAAATTCTACAATCAAAATTGCAAAAACATCAGACATTATTACAGATTATTGAAGGGGAGAAGGTTTGGGGGAAGAAGAGGATTTGTTGCTCAATATTTGAGATCCACTTCACTTTCATTCTTTTACTAAGCAGCCTTAAATGTATGAGTGAGGGATTCCCTCTGGAGAAACAAACCATCAACACAGCTCCTATATCAATTTCTGGTTTGTGTATTGGATATACCCCAAGTAATTTCCATCAGAAAATCCTTCATTGTGCAGTGCACCTAGGAATAGAAGACAACAAAAACTCCAGTTAAAATGTAAGGAAACAATTAGCCATTGTAATAGGGTGGCTGAGTTAAAGATGAAGAATCCTCACTCAGACTTGGGCTGGAGATCTGAGTTGTAGCAGTGCCTGGCAAACAAGGCAGTTTGCCTCATTCCTCACCTCCCAGAAATGGTTGCTTACAGGCATTGGCTTACTCCCTTTCCCTCTCTGCCTTACCAGCAAGGAGCAGCCTGGGAAGCACCACAGGCATTTCTGTCTCCTTTCTGAGGTGCTGTGAGACTCAGTGTCTCCTACAGCAGCCAGAGGCTCTGCAGTGTCCATGCTAAGTGTCTGAGGGGAAGACCTCTGTCCTTCCTTTTGTGCCAAGTGCTTTTCAACTTTGGAACTCATTTGAACGTTTTAGTTCAAATAATCTCCTCATTCCATCAGAAGAATTTCCACAATGGATTTTGGTGTGATTTTCCATCCCTGTCCTGAAGGGAATCCTGCTTTTACCTGTCCAACTCTGGTCCTCATAATCCTCTCCCAGTACTAGAGGTGGGAAATTCCTCAAACCAGATTTATTTACTTATGGGTTTTTTTTTTCAGATAACTTTTAAAAATTTCAAAAGGTACAGTTTTAAAGCCCTCCTTGCTTCCATTTGCAGGCTTCCCTTTGTCAAGGCTCTACCACAGTATACAATGTATTAAATTTATGTACAAGCTATGGCTCAGTTTGCCTTTCAAGTAGTGAACAGAACAGTGGATGTTCTATTTTATTTGCTATATTTCAAATATTTATTAACCAGAGAAGCAGTTACATGTTTCTTATGGTTTTCAGGTCCCAGGCAGGCCTGGTTTTTTTCATTTTACAATCAACAAAGGAAAACAGATAATAGTGGCTTTATACAAGTTGCAGGACTTAAACTAAATTTGTGCCTCAGTATGGCAAACTTTCAGTCTGTCTCCAGTCCTATCTCCGAAATTTTCAGGCCTGTCTCAGTGATCTTTTTGTGTGCCAAGCTGTGTGGTGTATTTTCTCAGTCCTGCTAGCATTGCAGCTTGCGTATTCTCCAACAGGCCATTCCTACAGCCTTGTCCTGCTGATGTATTCCTCAGTAATATTAACAATATCCACTGCAGACAATCCCATCATAATATAGTAAACTCTCCTACTGTCATGAAAGCTGATTCTTATCCCACTTAGATTACACTCCATTTCAAATTATATTATTCTCTAAATTTTAACTATACTCTGTTGCTCTTAATTCCTTGTCCAGCATTCTGCTAAAAGGCAGAGCACTTCATAACAGGCTCTTTAGTTTTTCTTTTATTACTCCACTGGCAAACTGCAGCCTCAGTGTTTTTCAGTTCTGGACAGTTTCCCTTGAAGTTAAAGGGGAGATAATTTGGAGACTACAGCTATCAAATCAGGCATTTTTATTTGGGAAGCTATAAAATTTTGGCTGGCTTGCTGTTGTGACTGTAGTCGTAACAGCAGAGAGCAAGTCCCATTGCAGGAGTATAATTGTTTTCTGTCTGACCTGACACAGAGCAGAACTGGCACCTTTATAAGAAGCTCTTATAATGAGCAAAATATGCTGAATTTAGCCTGTATTATATCAGTATACATAAGTGATAAAAAAGGAATGGAAATTCTTCAGGGAAATTAAAGGCATGAAATGCAATGCTTGTCCATTTAACTTTGTTTTAATGATTGAAGGGGTTGAAAATAGTGTACTTCCAAGTGAATTGCATTTCTTTCTCACTTACTGCAAACTTAACAGTTAGACTTGACTAGTAAAGACAAAACTAATTTGAAAAAGCATCAGAAACGTGGGAATTTTAAGGGATCACCTAGGTTCAAAGCAATGCAGAATTGCTTCCTATTATAGGCTATGGAGATTGAGGAAGAAGAGAGTAACATCTGAATCATATCAAAGATTTATGAATTATTTCCAAGGGGACTGTAGGACATCACATGGAGGCAAACCAACAGGCTTGCCTTTGCTGTGCAGGGGTTCTAAAGATTATTGCAGAGTTAGTAGCCCAGAAATAGGCTCTAGTAGGATCCTAAAAATAGGCTCCAGTAGGAGCCTGAAAATAAATATACAAAAACAAACCCACAGACCTGAAGAAAAATTACCATAGGACTTCACTTATCATTTAGAGTAAGGTCAAATTTGAGACTCCCAGCTGCTTTTTCATTGATGTGTAACTGTACTGAAAAGACATTTATATCAACCCCTCTGATACCTCATTCATTCTTTATAAATATTTCAATAGGTTTTCTTCCCCATATTCAAAGAGGATTTAAAGTATTCCACCTATAACACTGAACTGGTTTTAGGCATAATAGCCTGACTTTCCTGGTTATGCCCACTAACCTCCCTTCTCCTTGCTTACAGGAGTGTTGTTACACAAGTGTTTGAGCTCAATTTTACTTCTAGAAAACAAGCCCATGAGAAGGCTTCCCCAGGACTTGCAGCACACACTTGAAGCAGTGCACTGACCTGCACACACAGCTGTCTGCACTGCATCTGTCACTCGGAGTACACACTTCCAGCCCTGGCTCTTTGTCCCTTTGAAAGCAGCACACCCAGGCTGCAGCCTCTCCCTGTGCTGCTTGGTGAGCACAGAGCACCCCAAGGCATGTGCCCAGGGAAGCAGCACGTCAGGCTGCTGGCTCTGGAGGAGGACGGGTCAGCACAGGAGTTCTGAAATAGAGTGAGGCCAAATGTCACATTGCAGCAGTGCAAGAGGGGCTGGATCTGAGAACAGCAGACATGGGATGAGTTGGGAAGGTGGGAAAGTTAATGTACTTGTTCTAAAAAGAGATGACAACACACTCACCCACTCATGTTTTCATGTTTAGTAAGACATTTTCAAGGGGTTTAGAAGTAATTACTTTCAATACAATAAATTACTTTTAGATTGTTTTTAATCAACGAGAAATCAAATGACAGATGTAAACATCACAGAGACTGAGGAGCCTATTACCAGCGTGATTTTAATTAATTACATTCCAAATCACTACCCTACTTCATGTATCTGACAATAATTCAACCTCACCTCATTTTTAACTGTTTCTGTTTTGTTACAGAATTTAGCTTATGAAATCATTCTTACACTAGGACAAGCATTTGAGGTGGCCTATCAGCTTGCACTACAGGCACGAAAAGGGGGTCATTCTTCAACCCTCCCCGAAAGCTTTGAAAACAAACCCTCTAAACCTATTCCCAAACCACGTGTTAGTATTCGGAAGTCAGTGGTAAGTAGAAGGTAGTAATGCATGCAAAAAAAAAATCCAAAATTCAGCTATATAGTTAATAAGAGTTTATATACTAGAAGCTGTACAAATAAACATACCTCTTGAGTCAGAAATGCTCCATCATGCCACCTCTGCTCATCAGCTGGCAGGGTTGTGTCACCACAGCACTGGCAGCCATTTCAAACAACTGCTTATTTCAGATTTCTACAGATTAAGATGTTGCTTGGTTAGTCTTGTGTCTTATAGTAATTACTGAACTTTAATTAATTCAGTTAAATCAATGCATACCTCTCAGACTCTGCGGTTTCATGGACTTTCCTAATCTATCACCTAACTTGTTTGGTATACAATCATGGTGTATGTATCCTAATCAAATTACAAATCCAAATCAATTAACAATTATCTTGTCAGACCAAGCAGCTTCTTTTCTTTTTTTTTTTCTTTTTTTTTTTTTTTTATATTTTTGATCTGGGATTCAATATACCTTTTCAGTATTAATCACAGACTCCTAAGAAACAAAGCTTATTGAAGCATATGCATTGATTGCCGTAAAAGTGCCCTCCTGAAGTGCAGAGATGACAGAGAAATATTCATTTACAGTAGACCTTTAAAAAAATGATGAAAACTATTATAAATTAAATGAGAACACAGGCACAGGGTGATTTGGGAGGGAGAGGAGAAAAATGACCGCACACTATCATATTCACTGACTATAACGTGAGAATTGTACTTTATGAAAATTATTGGGTGAGGGGAAGGGGGGGGAAATGTATGACTGTACACTTTGTCATCCATTGCCACAGAATCTTCCTCCATAAAACCTTAAGTAGAAACATTTCCTGATGCCATCGTCTGTCTCATTAGCGAACAGACTTCTCAGGATGAAGTGTGGCTTTAATGAACTATGATGCCCTATAGCTTGGGGGTAAACACAGCTCTGATCTCAACAGGAAGAAGAAGGCAGCCATGAGTACATGGGAGTGTAGACACCACCATACTTGCTGCTGTACGACTTTGTCAATTCGGGATTTGCCCTGTTAGTTTAAAGAAAAACCCTCTGCTCAAGCTGCCGTGCACGGAGATGGTAACCCGTCTGTATGTTTGCATTTGTCTTAAAGCAGATAGATCCATCCGAACAAAAGACTCTTGCGAATCTACCCTGGATTGTTGAACCTGGACAAGAGGCCAAAAGAGGCATTAATACCAAGTATGAAACTACAATTTTCTGATACAAAACTGTCCCCCTGTTCCTTGTTGTGCCTTGCACGCCAAGCAGTCACAGCACAGCCTTTCCTTTATGGCAACGTTTCAATCCAGCAGAGAGGAAGACTGCACTGTATGAGTGGCCTTGTAACTAACAAAAAAGGCTGACAGTCATTTCTGGTGATGTTCTTCTTCCTGCAGCACTGACTGAAGAATGATTCTATGATTCTATATGAAGACTTTTAAAATTACAGTCCACAAGAGGAGTGAGAAACCTTATTTTTCGTGCAGTTCTCCCTTGTGACTCTGCCACAGTGCTTTCTTTGATTTCTTATTTTAGAATTCTACTTTTTAAAGAAAAAAAAAAAACAAAAGGTCTCTAAACTAATACTAATGCTGCCTACAAGTAGAGTATTTGATTGGGTTTTTTATTTAAATCTTGGCAGTTTTTAATTGAAATAGAACCAGAATTAATAAATAGATTATTTGTGAAGCCACTGAATTCATTAATAATTACTGTGTTGAATAAAGAATTCATTAAAGTGACAAGAAATTAGGCACCCTGATTTCTGTGTGCACTGATTTTATATGTAATCATTGATGTCCTTTGATCCTCTACAGAAATAAGAACCTCTTGCATTGTAGCAAAGGATCAGAGTTTTATGAATGGTTAGAAAAAGGTATTAATAATGCACAGAAAACATTTATTGATATTTTTATGGAAGAGAAGTACTATAGGAAAACATATGAATATTTATGGAAGGAAGCCAGATTAATTATGAGAAATATTGTTTATTTTAAAGTTAAGTAAATGACTGCTATTGCAGCATTATGAAAATTATAAGAGTTGTAGCATCAGTGCACTGGATGTTCTGTGTGATCAGTCTGGAATGAAAGTGGGATGGTCATTCTACTACACCTCCATATAATTTATGCAGTTCAACATTGCTATAGCCATGAATTCTAAAAGTATTTTTAAAAAAAAAATAATCTCAGTGGTTCTAAAAAAAGTGAAAACCATGGATTTTGCTATCAAGATTTCTGTCACAGAAAGCTTGTTTGGAAGAGTGTTGATAAAATTCTACTGCAAAACATTTTCTAAATAAAAACAGTGAGAAAAAGAAAAAAATTCCAAAGTAATAAAAATGTTTTCATGAAACAAAATAATTAAGCATTTGCTTAATATTTGGTTAAATGAGATTTACTTACTTTTTCTTTAAAGTGTTTTAATTTTTTTAATGTCTGTGGAGTATTTGTATAATACCATGATGTATATTTATGTAGAACTGAAATTATAACAGTAAAAATATCATTATAGGAGAAAAATGACATTTTAACGTATATTGTTCTTTCCAGTCAAATTGTGAATCATTTTGAAGTTCATTATAGAGATATTGATAAATTGTGTGGTTGTCTTAATGTTTTTTTAATTATTATTTCATATCCAGCTGAGGTTTTTCAGTTAGAATCATCAGTTGGTATATTCCAAAAAATGGATAATTGAACTTGGTTTAAAACTGATAATTGTATATGGTTTAGTTAAACCTAATCATAGCGCTGAGTGATGACATCCTTTTAATACAGTATTCAATTTACTTGAACAAAATAGTTCCTTGTACATATTTTTGCTTATTCACTGTTGATATGTACTTAGTCAACTGACAGTCAAAAAAAAAAAATAACATTAAAAATATGGTACCAAAAGGAAAATTGTATAGGAGAACAGTAAATAGTAGCCTCACTGCAACAAATACTTATGTAAATATGCTTGGGCTTCCAGTTATAAATTTTGTAATTTTGTCATTTATTTATATCCTATAAAAGCACACAAAATAAAAGGAAGTTGTACAGTCCTAGCTTTGTGTATCATTTTATCCTTGCTAAGGGAAATCAGGGGCCTGAAGCAAAGGATACTAAAATGAGTGAAAGATCTCGCCCCTCCCATTTCACTGATTTCACTGGGCTTTGGATCTTGTACCGAGGAAATCTAGGAATTGCTGTGGAGAGAATTTTGGTTTGCAATTCAGATTTTGTTTACAGATGGTAAAAACATCACAGTTTGAAGTCCTCAATTAACTGGTCCTTCCATGCTCTACTCAACTGCTGACTTCCCATATTTAATCACACCCTGTAAAGATTTGTGCAGGAGTTATGTTAAAACACATCCACTTCAGGCATGTAAAGTACAAATGGGCCAGGTTTTCAGGGTATGAAACTGGGGCACCTCTTATGCAGCTGAGTGACCCCTAAAATTAAAGGATGAGACAGGAGCTGCAGCAAAACTCTAAGCAGATGTAAAGGAAAGGTGTGAAACAACAGGAAGGACTGCCACCTTGCAGGAAGAATTTTATCTAGGTTCATCAAAGAGATCTCAAGCAGGTAAGGTGGCACAGGAAGCAGCTGAACTCAATTGGGAGAGATAATTGGGGCAAGACAGACTGACAATAACTAGCAGGACTGATGAAAGATGAGACAGATGAAAGACTGGTAGGGCAGAGAATTGAGTGTGAAGGTTTTGGGACACAGGCAGTGAACAACTGAAGTGCCCACAGCAGGCAAATTTAAACTGGAAGAAAAGATAAGAATTAACATACATGAGGGACTTCTGTATTTGCAGAAACCTGGAATTTTAGAAGGAAACATACCCATCTACTCACCAGTACTAGTGTAAGCCAGTTGGAAAGAAGTCCATTGGGTCTCCTCTAGCCGGGGACAGTGGTTCAGCAGTCCTTTTTTCAGATCCAAAGGGACTTCTACAAACTTGCACTAATCCAAATGAGTTACCACTTGATCTTTTGTCTTTTTTGGTTGGGATGACTTTTCATTTAAGTTCCTGGTATGCTGGAAGTGCATAGGCAGTAAAGGGACAGTGGTCAGTCTTAACAGTGAAGGTAGGGATCTCTATAGGATCAGAAAGACAGGAAAATTCTGTTCTTGACCTCTAGGGTAAAAGGGAAGCAGAGGCAGATCAGACAAGTCATATGAAGCTGGATCATTTGCATGCTGGAAAACCAATAGTTAATTTCAATGACTGACTTAGAGTGGAAAGGTGGAGAATAGGCAAAAGAAGAGAGCTGATACAGAAGTAGATTGCATTTGATCTGAGAAGGTAAGCAAATTGAAATCCAATGGAGGTGTGGGTGACAAAGGGTTTTGAGAATTATGTGAGTAGTGAGGCCTCTGATATGCTGTTGTGAATGAGTGTTTTAGGTTGCTCAAAGAGTCACTGGTGAAGGTATCAGCTAAAGCAGGTTTAATAAAAAAGTGAAAGCACGATGCAGTTCATTGGTGAACTACATAGTTGAAGCACACAGAGAAAAATTGGACTAAAATCTAAAATCAATCAATCTAAAATCAGTCTAACATTATGTGTGTGGAGGTTAGGGATGGCAAAAGGTTAAGGATGGAAAGGCATAAGGATAAAAGGGAACGAGGGGAACCCTCAATTTCAGAGTAGATGCTTTTGCCAGACTAGATTAATGGCTTAGGCCTCAAGTTTTTAACAGCACTTCATTGACAGCCTAATTTAAACAAGTTAAGAAAAGATTCTTTAGAAATTACAATGAGCACAACAGTAACACACAGGCCTAATTTACATAGGAATCTAATGTACTTACGAATTACTGAGATCAACACTGACAGTGCATGCGTGTCCTGGTTTTAGCTAGGACAGTTCATCCTCTCACCACTGCTGAGCAGGGCAGAGCCTAGAGCTGTGTGGGTGTGGATGGCTTGCTCTTCTAAACCATCCAGGTCATCGTTGGGGAACATGGTTCCAGGTGGAAGGAAAGGTGACTTCACAGTGGAAATGGCACCATTTTGTTCCTTTTTTCTGGAGGAGCAAAGCAGTGACCACAGCCCCTGGGGTGGTGCGGACATGGAGCAGGGCAGTCAGTGCCATGCAGACAATCTGGTTTGGAATGTTTGTCCATCCTGGTTTCTCATTCTCTTTGGCTTGGGGAAGGAGGATGCCGGCTGTGGGAGCGCCCGCCACATTGTCCTTTGTCTCTTGTCTCGGGAAGAGCCATGCAGCTGCTGGGCTGTGGGTAACATCCACCACTTTGTCTTTGTCTTGGTGGCCTTGTGGAGCTGGATGGGGGTGGTGAGCACCTTTTTGTATGTAAATCACCTCTTTTACACACTGTTGTTATGAGTACTGTTTGCTGTTACTGTTTGTTTTCCTTCTCTCATTGCTTTTTCTCTAGTAAATTGTTATCTCAACCCATAATCTCAGCCTTTTTGTCCCTTTCTCACTGGAGGGGATTGGGGAGAATGGAAGCAGCTGTTTGGTTTTAAACCACAATGATTTGCAATACTATATTCACACTTGGCAGACACACATTAAGGGAGTGTGGATGAACACCTGTGAAAAATTCCCCTCAGGATCAATGAAGTGCTCATGCTGGATGTCTTAGCATCATTTTAAAGGGTGAAGAGTTGACCCTCATGGAGTAGGGGTAGCCCAGGTTCCATCGATGGCTTTTGGCAGTGGTCCTACAAAAAGAGTGAACTTGAGAATTTTCTCGCTCTGAGGAGTGTCCTGCTCAGGGTGAATCGCTGGCTGCAGCCCTCTCTGGTCCAGGAGAGCTCAGAGACTCTCACTTAGAACCACTCTTTACAGAGTTGCAAGAGTGTTTTCTTTTGTCACAGCAATTTTCCATCCTGGCCACAATTCAGGTCAGTAACTTTCTGTAAAAGCTCAATTGTAAAAGCAGTGTTACACTTGCATTTTTAGGCAGGCAAGAAAAATAGGTTTCCAAGACTGTTCGCTAAAATACAGGAGCTCATTAGCCAAAATAAGTTCCTGGGAGCACACAGTGTTTCTGATAAGCTCAAGGAGCTTAGCTGAGCTGTCATTCATCAAGGCCAAGGTCTAACAAGCATTTCTGAAATCATAGTGTGGGCCAGCATGAGAGGGGGTACACCACCACATATGCACAGTAAAAAACTGCTGCTGAGACAAGGCTTCAACTGCACAAAGTCCTGACAAACAACAGGGAACTTCTGTGTTTGTGGAGTTAGAGGGTTTCCTAAAGCAGATGTTGATGTTGCATTTGAGACTGGATGCAGTGACCCTCCAAACTGGCCTGGTGTTTATTAAAAGCCAGAAGAGCCACTGCTCAGAGCTGGCAGGAAGAAACACTCAGCATCTCTGGTTCTGGTATTCTGCCAGGAAGTTTGTGAGAGGCTGCTTTGCCTGCAGAGCCACAAAGTACACATGCCTTGCAGTTTAAAGTCAACATCTCAGCACCAAAAACTGGCATGGCCGTAAAATGGTAACCACTGGCAAGGGAATCATCAGGTTGTGAAGATTTTGTCTGTCCTTTGGAAGGACAGGTTGTGAAGATTTTGTCTGTCCTTTGGAAAAGAAGCAGCATGCTAGACAACTAATGCACATACAGCTGTGGAATAATTTATCTCCCATTCCAGATTAAAACAGGCATTTTGTGCCACATGCAGGACTCTAATTTTGCCCTAGATTTCTCTCAATATATGCTGTTCAGCTGGCCTGCTTCACATTTCACTGGAAGATGATGTCTAAGATGTCAACAAGACAGCCATCTAGAAAGAGTAACTTAACTATCTCCAAAGTACCAGCCCAAAGAACAATTGACTCCATGAAGGAACTGCATGGCAGTGAAAAACACATAAGTGAGAAACATGACATGGGGATTAGAGACAATATTTAGATGTGGGAACTTATCTAAGAAAAGGGATATTTGTTATTGCATGTTAAAAAACCATCTGAAGAGAGTGGGAGAATAAAGGACTCTTAACTGGCTGGAAATCCTGGCAGGATTTTCAGCCCACTGGAAAACACAGGGGAATAATTCTTAGGCTTCTACTGAAAAATTCTGTAATTTTTCAGTGCTCTTTGTCTTCTTTAGGTGAAACATCTTCTTTGCTAAATCAGCAAACTGACTCTACTGCTATCAGGCCATGCTGATTCTGGTTGACCATATGCTGGTTCTTGTCAACTTTCACGCTTGATACCCTGAGCTAGACAGAGGCTGGCCACAAGTGAAGCACTGGATGTAGATTTTGTAGAAGTGGTGGATGATTTTGTTCCTACTGACTAGACAGTCACACTCATCCTCATTACAAGCCTGAGTGCAACCAGCCCAAACACCAGTGTCCTGCTGAAGAGGCAGAAGAGGGAAAGCAGAGAAATGACCTATAGCCCTTGCCTTTCAGGAAAGCTGTGCTCCAAATGCCTGAATGGGAAACAGCATCTCCAGCTGGCTCCTGCTCTTGCAAAGTCCACAAGAAAATTTCTCTTTAATCCTACTTAAAGTGCCACCTTTATAAAGTCTTTCTTCCTTCTGTGGAAGTCAAGTACCTAGATATATTCAAGAATGTGGGTCTGAGTGAAGTGGTGACAACTAGGCAGACAAAAATGGCATCCATGCCATCAGTCTGTAAATGAAACCAAATTCTCTCCCTTTCTCTCTCTCCTGTTTTTTCTTGCCACTAAGCTTGGATAGGAAAACTGCTTTTTCCAGCAGTCATAAAAGCTGAATTCAAAACACATTACAACAACATAAGGAAAGATGAAGCTTACTGGAAATATTCAAGAGCTGCTTGGGTGCAGGCCTGTGTCACATGCTCCAGGATGACCCTGCTTCAGCAGGGAGGTGGGGCCCACTGTGGGCCCTGCCAACTTTACCCGTTCTGTGATTCATACAGTTTCTATGTGTGATGAAGTCAGTCACAGGTGTAACTTCATAAGCTCCCTTGATTGTAAGATGTGTGCCTTTTTGTCTTTTCAAACATGGCATTTCCTACTTTCAAGTCATTAGAACTGCTCAAATTCTCCACACCCTTATATAAAGCTAAATTCATTCTAATATTAAATCCTTAGGGGGAGAAAAAAAATAGGAAAAGAAAAAGAAAAATTCATGCTCAGTGTTAAGAACAGGCCAATGCTTGAGAGAACATGTTCAAATTTGAAGGTGGTATATTTGTTATCATATTTTCTAAACATATAAAAGAAAATCAGAAAGCCAGTGAGACAAAGGAAATGGAAATATGTTCCAGTATTGAGAATACCCAATGAGCATTAACTTTATCCTATAGTGACACCATGAGGAAAAAAAGAAATAGACCACACTAATTTAAAAACTGCATTAGATACAGTGTAGTCTTCCACTTGTGATTATTGGATAGTGATAATTGTGAGGCTACAGAATGTCAGGCTTAGGCATGTCCTAAGCAAAAATATCCTAATGTATGTAGCTGAGGATAGCACTACTTCTTTCTTCAGTTAATGTTGCAAAGACTAATATTCTTTTATTCAATTTACCCCCCAGACAGTATGTAAGTCTATAAAAGTATCAGTGGTGGATTAAGTGAACAATTCTGCATTGGAATTGAGTGAATCTACTGAAACATACAAGTGTCTGGGAATGCTGTGCATGAGTTGAAGTTAATATAAAAAGATATTAGATCACTCACCATGGCCATCTCTCTGTCACAGCCATTACATTTAACTCAGTTGTACTTATATAAAACTTGAAGAGTTAACTAAGTACCTCAAAAACCTGGAAAATTCAACTGATTGTAACAAGTACTAGGGAAAAAAGGCTATTACAGTGCCAATATGATCCCCAGCCCCTGACGTGGCAGGAAAGCCCTTTAGGGAGATGTACCTAAGTAGCTGCAACTTATGACACATACAGCCTGCTTCATAGACAAATAAAAAGATGGGGGGAAATATTCCTGCCAATCTGACTCTGGGGATACCTGTTTCCCAGCCAGAAGTCTAGCCCTGGATGATGCAATCTGCAAGGAAACAAAAATGCATCAGTATCTATTGCACCTGAAGGTACAGATCACCTGCGTTCAATACTGCACATCCTAAAGCCAATCTCATAGGAAGGTGAAAAGATTTAAAGATCAAATTACACAGTACAAGAATTAAATTCTTCCTGGTCTGCAGATGACCAACAAAACCTCTGAATCCTAGTATTTTATTACAGTCCATTCTCTAGAGCATTTTTGCAGACCTGAGGCAAGGAACATTATCAGAGGGTCTCTGAAGTTCCTTTCTCTACCTGTTTTTAGGTGTGACATGTAAAGCAAGGAAATATAATAATAGCTTTATAATAACCCATAACGTTTGAAACATGCAGAAAATCTGGAAGCATTTAAGCAGAAACAGAATGTTTACCTGAGATGTTTGTTTAGATTCAATTTTGCCTAGAGATGTAGGAATTAAGAGCTAACTCCTTTGTTGTATATGATTTTGCAATTTTATTTCAGAACAAAATATGGTTTGATAATAAATTGAATTCCTTTAAGAAATCCAAAGTTCATGTATTGACAATGATGCATTAAGAACAAAATAAAAATCATAAGTAAAAAAAAATAATAAGCAAAACAACTGGAAATCTGTCAGTAACATTTGCCAAAACCAGTCTCTCAAAAAACCACAGCAGCCAGTAATGCCTAGAAAAATCCTGTGGTCCTCAGAATAGACTCTACTTTTCCATATAACCTCAAATCTCTCATTCCACTGTTTTCCTCAGGACTGACTTCAGGTCAGTAATTGCCCTGGTCACCTCTTTAAAAACACCAGAACTGCAACAATTCACAACCTTTTGGAATTTCACATTTTTGTAAAGTGTGATGAATTCTACTAGGTGTGATTCAAAGGACTCTTCATCTTATCTGTTGCTGTTGCAGACAAATAACAAATTTTCTTTCAGACTTGGTGATTCAAAAATCTTGAGTCTGAGCAAATGCATTCTTGCTACCTGTTCTGTTAAAATTATCAATTTCCAATACCATATTTCCAACATCATATTTCGTGTGTCACTGTGATCAATGGGATAACCTTCTTTTTGTTAATTACATAGGTTTAATACTAATCCCTCGTTTGCTTTTCTTATTGGTATTTCATTCCTTGCTTTAAAAACCCTTATCAGTTGCTCCTATACTTCATAATTTGCACTTTAAATTATAATGATCATCTCTTAATATATGTTGCACTGCAGTTTCTACACCTTTTTTAAAGGGATGTCATGTAAGATAACATCTCATGCAGCAGGTTTGGTGGTGTGGTGGCTTTTTTCACATCTGTGGAACTGTGACTTCTTGGCCCCCTTTCAAAGCTCTCCAGCTTTTACACATCCTACATTACATCTGTGCTCCCAGCCATGTCAAAATGCATTTGCTGGAATGATTCCAATTCTGTAACTCCCTGATCAAGGTGATACCCTGTTATACAAGGAATATGCAAGAAGAGTACAATCATGACACCTGGAAAACTCATAATCTTTTACACTTTGAAATTGGTTTCATAATAAAGATTTCATAAAGGTTTGCTTTTCAAGAACATCTCTGCTGATCCAAAGCCAAATGTGTGGGTGTTTTTCATCTCGCTGTAGTTGATTTAACTTGTAAAAGGAGACTTAACTTCCTTTCTATAGTTCCTCTCAATTACATAAACATTTCTGTGAGCCAGTCAGTAAAAGTTTATGACAGATTTAGAGCTGCTTGGTGATAATTTATGAGTACTTTATGTTGGCCTGATTACTGAAATGTTTGCTATATGGCTTCATTTGTTTAGTGTAACAAGAATTTGTTGGGAAAAAAACAACTCTGAAATGGAAGAATGGATTAAGATACCCAGTTTTCAAACTCTACTCGGTCCTTAAGGAAATGCCAGAATTATTTGAACATCCTGTTCAACACAGCCTCTAAAAGCAGCTTAGAGAATGAAAAAGAAAAGTCCAGGAATCTGCAAGAGCAAACCTTGCATTTCAAATGGTAAGTGAAAAGTGCTTCACTGCTAAAAAAAGTGCTACTTTTGCCAGTCACCACAAAAACACCACTACAGCTGCACCTTGAATGTGCCACTGCTGCTGGATTATCTGTGCCACTCATCTCTGACAGTGGCTGCTCGAGTCGTGTCTTCATTTCTGTGGGGAAGAATTTTTGCTGTCCTCCCCTTGGACTAAGTCCTTGGGCTACAATACCTAACTCAGCTGTTCTCACTTTGACATTCTGACTGGGTTTGAAAACACTCCTCTTTTCCCCTTCAAGGAATCTCAGCAACAATGAACAGTCCATCTAGAAACACAAAACAAATCTCTTTTTCAATAGAAAAAGCATTTTGTTAGAATTCAAGTGTAGCTAAAAACCCGTTCTAAACAGAAGACACTCAAGTTCCAAGCCCCTTGCTTCCTATCATACCTATTAATTCCAGCTGAGACATCCAAAGTGTGATACACTCTTTCTCACAAAGTTAAGACCTCTTGTATCTGCTGCTAACTGCTCAAAGTATTCACTGTGATCAAATTCTCATTTTCCAAATGAGAAACAAAACAAACTCATTGGCAGATATATAACAATCCTAAAGTAATGTGTGATCCATCATAGACTCAAATAAAGAGCAAAATAAGTAAAGCAAAATGGAGGGACAAATTGCATGAGCTGGAAGCACTGTGGTTTAATTTTTGAAAAGAAGACGATGCAATTTGTATGCAAAATAAAAATAAATATAGAAAGGATCATAATTTTCAGAGAAGATCTTAATTTCCTAAATTTGTATTTTAGCAAAAAAATAGCTATATGATATATAACACATAAATGTAACAGCTTGTTAAAGATCACTCTTATTTTTACTGTTACTTGCTGAAGAAACCAGAGAGATCCAGAACACAAACTGAGAAAATGTTCCATTCCACATAGTCACTTTTTGATTAAAAAAAAGAACAGTGAAATCCAACTTTGCTGCAGTGAGTCTTCCCCTCACACTACCAATACTAGAACCCTGAACAGTGGAACCTCTCATTTGAAGGAAGGTTGACATAATTAATTAAGGACTAAAAATGAGATGTAAGGAGTAGTACAGGAGCTTGGGAAACTGCAACATGTAAAGAGCTCACACCTAGGAGAAGCTTAAGAGGAAAAGTAGATCATAGCTCAAGGAATAGACTTCTTTTTCTATAGCTACTAAAAGTTTAACCCTTTCAACAAAGATATTTCTGGGAAAAGGAGATAAAACACTCTAATTGGTAGACTTATCACTTATTGCCACCGTGTTTAATATATTTTTAATCAAATTTAAATTATCAAAATATGCTGTGAAGAAAATTCCAAGTAACATGAAGTTCAGTTGAATTGCACCTATCTCTGGCAGGTATTCACTGATACAATTTCATAGTGAAAAACAATTCTTCCACAAGTTCAGCTTGGCCTCTCAACCATTACTTTGAATGAATGTGTACCTGTAAGATCTTCCTCAAACCCAGTGTTCCAGACTATAAAAAAACAGCTACTGACTCAAAACAACAACTTAATACCTGAATCTTTGATAGTGTAGAAATATTTTTTTAAAAGTAGTATCTGCCCTATAATTTTTTAATTGGAGAAACTACAACTCTTTGGCTTTGATACACTGAGAGTGCAACATCTGCAAGACAATAAAACATCTCTTTAAATATTTAGAAAACTCAGACACATTCAGGTGATCTTTTTCATGCTATTGTTAAACATATACTCAAATAGAGGTAAAATTTTGGCAACATTTCTGCTGTTCAAACTCTTTAAAACTGTTTCTCGTCCATTTTCTAGTCCTGAAATTTAAGGTACATATTGGTTAGACCACACATTCTCTCCAAGATCTCAGCTGGAAATATAAACCTATATTGCTATCCTGTACTGAATTTAAATAAACTTCACAGCACCTTTTAAGAAATTATGCAAATACACTGAAAAAATCAGGAGCTACCAGCGTCCTGAAGTATATCTTACCTTATTGTGTAGATACTGAGTGCTCAACCATCAAGACATGATTATTGGCTTCAGGCTGGATTCTTTAGATCTAAATGTTTGATCTGTATTTAGAGACAAATTTCCATTGGCCTATGCTTATGTCTGTTCATTCATCTATTCTCTACTAAAAACGCTCTAAGCATTTCCAAGTCTCAAATTAAAAATATGCTATTCCTCTCAGGTATTATTTCAGGGCTGTTAAACCATAAGTATATTTTTCAGGCTTTCCTTAATCTCTTTTTCCCTACACTACTTCTGCCTAGGGGCTTATAAACAACAGCCAGGACTGATCACAATATCAAATTAAAGGAGGAATTTAAGTAGTTATAACTGGGAAGCACAAAAAGAAATGTTTTCATTGTTACTCTGGGACAGGAAAATGTGCTCTCAAAATGTGTCAAGACTAAGATTTCTTAGCATTGAAGTAAGAGTTTGAACCAGCAGGCTACAAAGTCTTATCAACCCAAATACTGACTCTAATGAGGAAGAGGAATATGAACAGTTATTACTGTCTTTGGAGGATATGGCAGGCAAATAATGTAATTTTTAGAAATAAAACACTGCTATCATGTGCTAGAAAGTACCGTAGAAAAGTGATACAGAAATTATATTTTCTATACAGTTACAGAGAAGAATTAGAAGAGCCTAATCCTTTAGAAAAGTAAAATAAAAGATATTTTAAATATCAAGCATACTTCATGTGCATTTATAAATTAGAAATAACACATGCGTTACCTAAGGAGCATCATGTTTACTTTTGAAGAGTTTGAATGTGTAAATTTTTCTTTGCCTCATTTTGAATTATTTTAAACATCATGATTTTCAAAACTCATCTGAGGTCATACATTATTACAGAAACTGAACAAAGCTAAAAATAAATCAGAGACACAAGTAAATTGAAGGAAGCTAATACAGTAAGAGATTAAAAATACACATAAACACATGGAATCTAATTGCAGCATGGTAAGTAGTACTCAGAGGATGCCTCTTGAGTACAGAACGAGAATCCTCTCTAGCCTGAAGGACATGAATCTAACCATTCTCAGTGCACTTCTCCTATGTACAACATATGGTTTGTTAAATGGAAACAAGCACAGGAAGCTAATTTGTTCTGTAAACAGTCAGGCCCCAAGAGAGAAAGTGCCTATTGAAACACTTATAAGATACTTTAGCTTTCTCATCCTCCTGAACAAACACACACAAGTAGCTTAAATAGTTCTCGTCTAATTATCACCCAGTTGTGCTATATCCCTCAAGTGCAACTGTAGGAGATGATATAGGAAGTGATGAAGCTGTCAATGACACGTGCAGACTGAAATTCTGACTCCTTTATATTCCTTAGGATGCACCCTAACAGTCTCAGCCTAGGCCTCTATTAAATCTAGTTGGAAGGTTTCTCATAAAATCCCCTCCTAGAAGAAAGCTGTGCAGTGAATTAACCTGGAAGAAAAGCCTCTTTAAACCCAAGAAAAGCCAGCATCTCTGCTCCAAGCCCACTGGCCCCCACCTCCCAAAAAAAAAAGCCCACATCAATACCAACATCAACATGGATAGCAGCACACACCACAGAAGCTTTGAAGTGCTGAAAAACACAATCAATCTACTGTCAATCTACTGCAGAGTTCCAGCCACAAACAAGCTTGGTCTCAGCTTAACATCTTACTGCATATTGGCAGAGCCAGTGACTGTGCCCCATTCCTAGCTTGAAAGAACAAAGTGAAACTGAGCACAGAAAAAGCAAAAAAAAAAATCATACTGGAAGTGTTCAAAGTATCTGGCACCCTCCCTGTCCTCCAAACAGTAAAGGTCATTTGGCTTCTGCTTTTCTTGAAATCAAGACAGAAATAAGATGCCCCAAATCCTCAGAGCTCTTGGGCATCATCATCATCACCATCTATGAACCCAAATAAATTTGTGCCTCCATTGTAGACACAAGGAGGAGGAAAGCACAAGGTGGACAAATACACCTGAGAGCTCAGGTATCCTACCAGAGGCAAATACAGCCCCAAGGCTGGCTTTTCCACTCCTGGGCATTGCCATGGAGTCTGTACTTGCTATGAAGGAGAAAGGGCAACCTAAGAGCTCAAAAGGAGGCTGTGTTCTACTAGCAATAGCAAAACCATACCTGAATTTTCTGTAATCTGCTGCCATCCTGGATTTGTTCCATCTTGGAGATGAAGTCAGGCAGCCTCCCTGCAATGTTCTGTTCCAGCAGGACAGAGGAAACCACCCGAGTCAGAGTCTCTCAGCCTGGCTTTCCCCAGAAACCTGCAAGGGCATCAGCTCCTGCAAAACACCTCGGGAGAGCAGTGATAGGGACAGATTGTGTTGTAGTTAGATATTGTATTTGCAGGGACCCTCGTGGCAGGGAGAAATGATGAATCTGACTCCATGTTCTCAGAAGGCTAATTAATTACTTTATGATACTATATTATATTAAAGAATACTAAACTATACTGTACTACAGAATACTGAAAGGATACTTACAGAATGCTAAAAAGATAATAATGAAAACTTGTGATTCTTTCCAGAGTCCTGACACAGCTTGGCACTGACTAGCCAATGAGACAAAACTCCCACCAGAATCCAGTGAAACAATCACCTGTGGGTAAACAATCTCCAAGCACATTCCACATGTGAGCACAACATAGGGGAAGCAAATGAGATAAGAATTGTTTTCCTTTTTCTCTGAGGCTTCTCTGCTTCCCAAGAGAAAATCCTAGGCGAAGGGATTTTTCCAGAGAACGTGAATGCCACAGCTAGATACAACCTGGGGAGCTGGGCCCCATAAAGAGACTTCACTGAATTAAAAAATTGTAAAAACCCCCTCAAAGCAGTGATTTGCACAGCATTCTGTAATGGGAAGTTTAACTTCAATTAAACAATTGAAGTTAAACTTCAATTTTGCAATAAATCGAAATTTTCAAAAGGAGGCAAAATTTTGGGGTGGGTGCCAGTCCTCTACTGGCAACAGGTTATCAGTTCCAGTTCTACCCCCTCGTTCCAGCACTACAAGAGATCTATTTGGAAAAACCTCAGGCACTTAGTGCACAGTTCTATTTCAAACAACTGTGTAAGATAAGAGAGGGGGAAGGAGAACACTGCAGTTGGAGGAATGGTACACTTTAAACCAATACAAAGCATCCACTAGAGCAGCTGTATCACACATGGGTACAATTCCCAAGGAAAGAGAAAAAAGTGATATGTGAAGGAGCTGTAGGTTTGACAAAGCAGAGACTCAAAACTTCTACAGAAACTGATAGGCATGGTTAATAGGAAGTATACAAATTGTTTTCAGAAAAACATAATATCAGTTATAGAATTAGACAAAATTGACAATGCTCATTAATTAAATTTGAATATAGACTGGTTCATTTTGATCTGACATTAAAAAAGATAATGGGAGCACTCATATTCAATCTACATAAAAATTGCTTTTAGCCAAATTCTCTTGCTTCCTTTACAATACATGTAACATCTAAGAGAACAGCCAAATTTGATGATACAGCAAGACTTTTTTTTTATTACAGTAAACTGTCTTCTTAAATATTTCAAATTGAAGAAGTTGCTTTCCTGGCGCCTGTTTTAATGATTTTTCTCTTGAATTTTTATATACTTTTCCTGTAAATCAGATCTATTCTTTGGCTCTTCAGACATTTTCATCACTATTTCTCTTCTTCCACCTCAGTTTTTTACGGCCAACTCCAGACTTCTACATATGTGAATGCAACTATCCCAACATCACCTGTGAAGAACAGCTTCCTCAGTTCCAGCAACAAGCACTTCTGTGCTGTCCTTCTTCCAGAACATCCAAGCATGTCGTATTTATCTCACATTTCTTAAAGTTTCTGTGCTATTTGCTTCCTAGTCACTTCAAAATTGCAATTGTCTCTGAACTCTGCTCATGCACCATTTGCTCTTTGCATTAAACTCTGATCATGTTTTTTTTCTTATCATCAGAATTTTATTAGTGATCTCAGAGAAGAGAACTTTCTGCCCTGGTTTCTCATGGGAAATATTTTCCTGTACTTTTTACCCTGGCTGGGTCTCTAAGTTCAGCCTGATAGGGTCCTAAGCAGTAAGGACAGCACAGTCTCTGGGATAGAGGGATACTGGCTAAGAGAAGCTTCCTGCTCCTTGGATCCTCAGCTACTCAGGGGGTTCTGATGGGCTCTCTACAAAATGGACACCAGAAGCAACTCTGTCCTGAACATTGTGGACATATTCCAAGACTTTGTTTTCCCTCTGTTTCCTTTTTCCTCCACACCCATATTTAATACTGTTGCTCACCTGTCAAAGCACTCTTGATGCAGTTTGTGAAGCAGCATTATGTTTAGACTGAAAACAAAACCACAACAGAAGATGCAGCACTCTCCCTCCACGCCAGGTATAAAAAAACTGACTCAGGAATTCAAATTCATTTACAACTTTGGCCAATATTGCCTGGATCATCTTTATTAAGTACTGTACATACTTGGAATACAAAACATCATGGTCTTTTCTATTGAATTTCTTCTCTTTATATTTCTGCCAGCAGTACTTTGATTATACTGACCCGTATTCAACAGCACCTTAGAAAGAGTAGAATTTCAAGTTGGAAAAGATGAAAAACTGGTGATTGTCAAAAACAGGGAAATACTAAGAATGCCTATTAAATTTTATGAAATGCACACAAAAAATACTAAAAATTTCATTATTCTGTACCAGTTTAGATACTTGCTACTGTACTTTTTACAATCAAGTAGTTAGACAGTGTTCTACTGTCAGCTACAAAAATATGAAAATCATATTCATGCTTGTGCAGTTGCTCATAGCAGTTGAGAGGCAATTGAATAGAAAAAGACTTATTAGGTACCAAATAAAACATTGCTCCCCAATTATTCAGAAAGCATTAGTCAAGTACAATTAGTACAAAACATTGATATTTCTACCCTATATTGAATCTATAAATAGACTGTAAAAATTACAAAAAAAAAATTTTAAAAAACCATAAAATCACATATTACCAGGCAAGAGATCAACTGGGCATAGAATCCCATGTAAACAAAGCTGACAACAGTAAAGTGTCTCCATAGTATAAACTGAATGTTATTTCCAAAAGAAAAAAAAAAATCTAAGATTCACACCTTCTTATAATTTTCAATACATAACTTTTAAGCCCTTTCCACTCTCATTTTAGCTGGTTAGCTGTACTCATCCTTTGACTGGAAATGTGGCACAGTCTCTTCCACTTCAATTACAATATTGAATTTCAGATTTTGCCATGAGAAAAGAAGACTCAGGATGTTCCCTTTAATAGGAACAGCTCATCCCTGCTACAATGGGCTTTATCTCCACAGGTTTGAAGCATGGAAGTTCTTACTGCAAGTGGGAGGCACAGCTGCTGTAAACTGAACATATTCTCAATTTGGTTTGAACGTCGAGCACCAACATGGCTGGTTCCATTCTGCAAATGAAGAATGCCCCTGCTTCTTCCCATTCTGTACTAAATGAAAATCTTTGCATTGCACCAAAGAAAGGGTTTTTTGCATCTTGCACAATTGTGTTCATGGCTGGAGAGCATTTAGCCATCAGCCCTAGTATAAAATATAATTTCCAAGTATTACTCGCTTCTTCTTTCTTCACTGCTATTAATATTAATTTCAACTAATTTGAATAAATCTGAATATAATTTCCTTACAAAACTGGAAGCAACATACTTAAGATGCAAATCAAGATTTAAGGATCATATTCTTATTAAAAACAAGATTAAATGCAAGTTCATTTGAAAAAACATGCATTAAAATACATAAATATACATGAATACAACAATTAAATATAATTCACAGCTTAATGACTGTCAGACAAAGCAAAATCTTCTCTCCAGCTTAAAAATTAGTTATCTTTGCAGTGTTCAGACCACTAATCAGAACTTCTGTAATACATAAAGAATGCCAAGATTATCAACAGTCACATACACTTTGAAATTAGGGGACACATGTATTGACTTCAGGTTTGTTCCATTTGTGTAGAAAGTTTGTAAGGATTCTCCAGTAGTTACATTCCACCACTATAAAAAAATAATAAAAACACACTTTCAGTAAGGTGAAATAAGTTCAGAATAGAATCTATTAACAGGCTTAGCATGGCTAACCTAGTTGACTTCTTTTACCAAAGAAGCAAAATTAAAAATAAAACCATCAAATTAATTCACATTAAAAACAAACAAACTTGAAGTAGAATAAGTTTAGGCCTAATTACTAAATATAAGGCTTTCAGATGAAAAGAAACTTAGAAAGACTTAAGCTGTTAAATCTCAAGAAAATATACAAAATAAATTCAGGCACTGCCCCTTACCCCATCACAAAATGCAATCAATAGACAAACTGCAAAACTATGTACAAACTTTTAAAAATTATGTATTTTCATACAGCCAAATAAATACATTAAACACATTGCCAGATAACTTAGCTAGACACACAAGAGGATTGATAATGTATATGTTTGAAACCATTTTTTAATAGGAGTGTAGCAGTTTTGTTAGTAGGACTGACCTCTTTTTCAGTGAGATTACAATTAATATTTTTTAGAATATGCGGTTAGCACTAACAAAGAAACCAAGAAACCTGCATCAGTTTACCATAGTCTGAAATTTCATATTTCTCAGAAAAACTGCAGACCAATGCAAAACTGGACCTAACAGTATCCACCACAAAGCTGTTATTCCACTGCTCTATTCCAGCAGCATTTGAGTGCATCAGCAAAATATCACAACAGATTACCTTCAGCTTCGATCACACTGAAAATCAGATGGTATAACTACTTTTTAGCTTACTCATCTGATGAAATATGTAACATTATAGTTGTGTGCATAATACAGATTTGTAACTACTCAGCTACAATGCTCTGATTAAAACCATTGTTCCTAAAGTGTCTGTTATGTGATGAAGACCCCCTCAAAAAAAGAAAAAAAAATTAACTAAACCAAAAGCAGACCTCAATGAGCTTTTGAACCTTTGTTCTGACTAAATGAGCAGGTGCTGTGCCAGTGGGTGCCACTCACACAGCAAGTTCAATAGTACACAGGTGGATCCACCTCATCTGTGACTAAGGTGACTCATTAATTTAATGGTGTTGATCACCTAAGTCTAGAGTCCAGCTCAGTCCAGCTTTTAGGGGTCCAGACTCCTGAAATGCTCTGGACTTTCCCTGACTAGTATCTCCCTACAAAATGGCTCTGTGTGTATGTGTTTTCATGCACATCCTACACATCTATCTGTAGATCCTGAAAGAGAAGCAGAAATGCAATACTTTCAGAAGACATTGTGATTGAATATGGTCCCACGACTGGGAAAAGACAAATGCCATATCCACTTTCACAAAGAGCAAAAAAGGTACTGGGAACTACAGGTCAGTAATCTTCACTGCAAAGTCCAGAATTATCATGGGAACAAGTTTTCTGGAAGTCACTTCAAGTCACATGCAAAACAAGGATATGATCTTGAACAGCTAGCAGAGATACACCACAGGTAAATCATGCTAAAGCACCCAATTGACTTCTGCTGACAAAAATTGTGTCTCTCCAAGCAGCATGGCAAGAGCATGGATGTCAGCAACCTCGACTTTAGCCATGCTGACAGCACGGTCTCCCATAGCATCCCTGCAGGCAAACTGGAGGGATGAGGACTGGCTGAGTGGAATACCAGGTAGGTAACAAACTGAGTGAACTGTTAGTTCAGTCACTGTGTTGAGCCCTGCCCAAGTACAAGAAAGCCACTGACAAACTGGAGCAAGTCCAGCACATGGTGACTGAGGTGGCTGGACACCTAGAACAGATGTCATGGAAGAAGAACGCTGCACTTGTTTAGGAGGCTGACTGCTGTCTTCAACTAATAAGAGGGTAAGAGATAACAGAGATATGGTTAAAGATAACCCTCTTCACAGGGCGCAGAGGCAACCCTGTTGGACTGGGGACAATATTTTATGGGGCAAGGCCCTAAACAATTTTACCTAACTCTGCAAACGACTTCTAGCAAGGGGCTGGACTAGAAGAATTCCAGAAGTCCCTAACATCCTAAACCATTCTGTACTCTAAGAAGTATCACAATGTCATACTCTGCAACCACATGATAAAATGAGGAGGAAGCTGGAAATAAAGTATGTCTTATTCTTTAATATAAAATGAACATCAGAAGGTGCTTTCAAAAATAACTTAGAAATTTCAACTCCTTGTTACATGGTTACTGACTTCAAAGAATTAGTCTGATAGCATGTCTAACACCTAGAGACTGACCAACAGCCAGCTAAACTCCATCCCTCCGAGGTGAGAACTTTGCCACCTGTCATTTCACACACACACAGATAACACCTTTCCAATAACAGGTGCTGGCTACCACAAGGGGGGAAAATCAACACAAAACCTCAAGAGTAATTTAAAATTTCAAAGAACCATTCACAGACTGAAAAAAGGCCATTTCTTCCCCTTCCCCAAAAAACATATGCCCAGTAGATGCATGAACCAATGAAAGATTGATGACAACACTGATTTCCTCCAAATATTACTTATAAAATGTCTTTCAAGGCAGAAATCATCACCTGCAATTTCTTCTGGATTTGTACTTATTACAAAATATAAACCTCAGTATCTCAAAAAAAAGCCTGATATAGAGCATTTTTCTGCTCATTATGAAGAACATAATTGCTGTCAAAAGTGAGTAATATTAAGGAAGACAAAAATGACTGGAATCTTTACAATTAAAGATGTTAAGGAAGGACATTGCAAATGAAAATCTGAAGTTAAAAAAATGGAATGTATGGAGTTTGAAAACAAACCTGAATTCTTAAAAGACTTTTTCAGGGGAGTTGCAGATAGGAGAAAAAGTGAAAGTGCTAGACCATCACAAAAATGAAGCAGCTTTGCATTAAGTAAAATGTTTCAGGTCTGGGTATTGAATTAGTCTTAACTGTCAGAGCATTGCCATTTAGTAAGGTATGACAGGGTATTGTTTTATTTCAAGGCTTACCTTAAGATAGCCTCCAGATGACACAAGCATTTTACTGTCAGGAGAAAAGCAGAGGTCTGTTACCCAACCCCCATGTGTTGGTTCTCCTTCCTCTACAGTAACTGGGGAGCAGAAATGAAGTAATGCACCTGTTAAAACATCCCAAATCTGAAAGAGAAGGAAGTATTTATAGAAGGAAACTTAACAGGGAAAGAAATGCCTCAAATAAGGAAACGTAAAATGCATTTTCTGTATTAGAGAAAAAAAACCACCTTGCAAATATATATTCTACTTGAAGTGCCAAAATAATTTTTAAAAAATCTTGTCTTAGAACTGTATCTTATATAGAGGATTTAATCACACATGAATTCACAGTAGAATTATTATTAAATCATGTGAATCAGTTCCTTCGCACTCATGGAACATAAATCTATCAATATGCTTACAAACTACTGCCTTATGTGGCAAACTTTGCTATTTTCACCCTAATGTTCACCACAATGCCATGGAATTAGGCATGCAGAACACAAACTATAAGAACTCTTCTGTCTGTGAACTGACAATCAACTGAATTACAAAATAGCATCAAGATTAGAGCAGTACCCTTATTTCTCCTTTGTCATCTCCAGTGGCCAACAGTCTGTTATCAGGAGAGAAAGCACAGCACCGCACACAGGCTTCGTGGGCTTTCAGTTCATGAACAACAGATGAACTCTCAAAGCTCCATATCTAAATGGAAAACATTACAGAGGAGTGAAAGACAAGTTCAAAACCAGTTACAATTTCTTTCTAAAAGACATTAGCATTAAACTGTGCATAAGACTTTTTATACATATGCATATTTGTATGTGGATTTATGTAAATGTGTTATACTGTAGAGTCTGGTTTCCTTTTTTATTACCTGAATCACACAAGAATGCACTTGTATGAATTACTGAACTGACTGTATGTATCTTTCCTTGGAATATACCTTTTAATGAAACCTATATATTTACAAGGAAGTTTAAAGCCATTCACAGAAATAGGATTCATCAATCACTTCAAAATTATACTTTAGAAATCTAATGGAATGTTTTAGGAACATAATGGGGCAGCCCCAGTTCACTACTTTGTGCACCTGTCTTCTGAACCTATGAACAGAAACTTCACTGTAAGTCTCAGAAATTTCTCTTAACTTTACAAATTAAGGATGTCAGGCTATCAACATATCAATACAGAGAAATAAACAAAGCGTTCTGCACAAAACTGTGCATCAAACACATATTTTATTTGTACAGAAGCCACTAGGCTTAAATTATATCCAAGATCAATTGCAAATGACTGCAGCAGCTTTAGTAACATGTTGACAGATGTAGGAAATTTAAAACTAGAAATACAACAGGATAACTTGAATAATCACTAGTTACCTCAAAATGAAAAATACCGACTACTTTTCAGGACAAATAAGGTATCTTTTTTATTTCTATACAGAAGGTAACCAACCTTTGCAGTTTTGTCAGCAGAAGCAGATGAAAATTTACTACCATCAGGTGAAACAGCACAGGAAAGAACAGCACCTCCATGACAAGCAAAATCTTTTTCTGGGTTTCCAGTGGTAATATTCCAAACCTACCACACATACAGAAAAAAAGGTACTTTTTAACACAGTAAAATTTGGTTAAAACACATCTTACAAAACAATATATAAGGGATAAAACTCAATTAGATAGTTCTGATGTGGCCAATATTTTGTTATACTCACTGGTATAGTTAAAATACAACAGTGTAGATCTTAGTGAAAATAGAAAATCCACCAATTCCATCTTAAAAGTCAGCTTACACTTTACAATTGATTCAGTAAAATGTGTGCCCACACAAAATGTAGAAAATACCAAATATTACAAGAGACAGTCAAATGTGTTTGATGTGATTTCTTTTACTCACCTTAACGGTTCCATCAAATGACCAAGAGAGAATTTTTGAATTTTCCAGAAGTCTAAAATCCTTGATTGCTTCCTTGTGCCCTCTGAGAAACACACATTCACTCAATTGCCAATTCCATACCTAATCACAAAAATCAAATACATTTTTTTAAAAAGTGAAACAGCAACATAAGAAGCATTTACTAACTTTTTAAGTAACAGGACTAATATTAAGTTCTTGTGGTGGTGGTGATTAATTAAAATGTTAGATATTGAAGTAATCTATAAAGGAGATGCTGAAGATTGAGGGTGCCATAGTATTTAATGGTCAACCTATGACAGAGCTCTTTATAATACCCCCATATCATCTTCTTTGCAAAGTGAATTTGATACTTAAAATTCACTAGTAATTAAAAAAAAAAAAAAACAAAAAAAAAAAAACCAAAATGACAGCTTTCAGACACCTCAGTAGTTTGGGGTTTTAAACCTTTGATCGTTACCACACATAGACTTATTTCACCTGGCAGACCTCATGTTTCACTTATTTAAATTTGATTTCTTTCATATTTTTAAAGGGCATTTTTAATGAACTTCCACTTTGTTTTGCGTTTTTATAACAAAATGACACTTCTATCTTCTATTCAACTATTCATTGCAAAATGAGTTACATGAAATTTTTTCTACAGAAGCTATTAAGCATCAACTTATTTTAAATAGAAATGATTTAATAGTTTTCATAGGAAGAGGTTTCCTGCAGCAGGGTGAACAGAAAGCTGTGTGTGGAGGGGACAGTCCTGGGGGTTCAGCCCACCAGAGGGAGCTGAGGGCCAGCAGAAACGCTTCCCACAGCAGACCCAGGAGAAGGATCCCAGGCTGAGGATCAGCACCCAGGAGTGCTTTGGAGGTTTTGTTCCACCTCCAAGTTTGGCTGTGTGGGCTCCTGAAGGCTCCTGAGCAGCTCCATCACGTGCCTAGGGATCCTGTCAGCACTCTGAAGTGCTCTGCAGAACAAGCCAGGGCTCAGCAAGCTCCAAGTGAGACACGGATCCTTGCTGCAGAACTGCAGCCCTAAGGTGGATAATGCGGACACAGACACACTAGAATGCACTTTTGGAGCAAACCCACCACGATGAGAGGCAGAGGTTCCTAATCTGAGCCCACATTAGTGCAGCCACTCTATTTCTAGCTGGTTTTCAGCACTGCACTGGACAGGGTGGGCACACCAGCCTGCTTGGGGACTTTTTACATCAGTCCCCAAGACAGTGGAAGCAAGCACGCTGACAGACCTACAGCATCCCAAACTCTCATTTCAGAACTGCTGAGACACCTTGTTTGACAACTAATGACTCTTTTACTCTTCTGAAAGCCTTTCTAGCAACCACAGCAGTAAAAATATGTAATATTCATTATCACATAAGGCATAAATAAAAGCTACACTTTCTACAGTCCTTTGCCCCTAGATATGCAGAATACAGTAGTAATTTACTGAGTTTACATTATCTATAGAACAAAAGCTCTTTATTTTAAGTAAGTTACAGCATTATCTTTTTAAATATTGCCCAAACCTGTATAACTGAATCATGAGCACTCGAGATGAGGGTCTGACAGTCGGGTGTAAATCGACAGTGCTGCACAGCCGTCCTGTAGGCCTGCCAGGACTTCAGAACCTTCCCATCTGACAACTGCAGTACCTTTACAATGAAGAATACAGTAACTGCATTTATTTGACACCCTTGAGGAAAACAAGAACATGCAAATTCTTTCTTAAATTACATGAGATTGTAGATACATGATTTTAAGTCATTGGATTGGAACAACCAAAAATTCCTATTAGTGTAGTCTGGGTAAATTGAAATTCACAGCTAGATTATTAGCATTACCTTTAAGTTATTTTAATGTAGACATCATTCACAAATATAAATTTAATTACTATATTGAAGAATATTATTGTATGAAGCTATCCAAATAACATTTATTTAAAAAGAAAAAGCATAAAGAAGATTGTTTTCCTACTGTTTTTAAAAACAGATTTAGGATTTAATACCTTTATTGTTCCACTCTCCTGTCCAAAAGCTGCAAATTTAAGATCTTCACTTAAGCAACAGCAGGAAATGGGGGATTCTTGAGCTGCTGTCTGCATAATAACATTGTCTGTATTTCCATTGATCAGCTGTAAAATAGGAAGATTGTAGTAATTACACATCCTCTAAACAGAGAAACAAAGTTCTCCCAGGAAAATCCTAGGAAACTGTGTAAAAGCTATAAGAAATTAAAAGAAAGAATTCAAACAATTATTATCTCTCTTTCTGTACCATAGTTTTTATATATAGCTCTCCAAAGTGTACTATTCATAGTTCACCAATCATGTAAGAAAAAATTCCTAAAAACCAATCAAGTCTTAAGTCCACCATTGTTTCTGTAAAAACTGTAAATTTCTAATAATAAAGTGTCTTTTCATACCTTCTAATGATAGAATCTCTATATCACCTTTAACTGTCCCCAGTACCCCTTCAATAACAGAAGGTAACTAAGGTATTGTAATATTTTTAAATTTAAACTTAAATTATCATATAGAGCTGAGAATGCCAAAGGGAACAGTTACAAACTTTAAATTACGAGTTGCTTTCATAAACCACTTTGGATGTTGGTGTACCTAGCACCTGGTGTGGCAGGGCTCACAGCAGTGAGAATGTGGCCATTATTTACTTTAGTGCAAACTGGGCTCACACTTCTCACTGCCCCAGTTTGAGAGGATTCCTTCAGCTGTAACACAGAGCTTAGGAGCATTACAGCATTTGCTGTGTAACACCACCCGCTCTATAGGTGCTCTACATGGTACACATTGCTGTGCACATCTGAGCCACCTGGAGGGCCCCCAGACCCCATCATCAGGAAGGGATGAGTTCTGGTCCTCTGCATCCAGACTCAGTTTCAACATCAGCGTAGAAATTTCCCCTCAAACCCCATTTTTTCACTTACTAAACTAGGCACAGTTTCTAGATACAAAAATGTTATTTTACACACTGAGTCATCTGCTACAAATTCAACTCTTGAAAGCCAAGAACAAGAGGTTCTTTCAGTGCTTCATCAGTTTTCTACTGAGATTTGCAGGTAACAGTCAAACATACTAAAATACTGGTAAATACACCTTACTTGTAAATTCTTCTGATTGTAGATGGCTAAAATCATCACTTCACCATTGTGAAACACAACATCTAGCTCACTCTTCAGCACAGCATCAGAAGATTTGCACACCTTCTTTGTTTCCCAGATCTGTTGAATAACACAGAATTTCATTAGCTTTATTAAAGAACAAGACATAAAACTTGCTGAACAACAGCACTTGTAAACTGAAGGCTTTTGAAGTTGTAAGTAACACTGACTTTTTAAAACAATGAAAATGATGTTTCTGCTGGTTTTCATACTGGGGAAAGTTGTGCAATTACTACAGTGATTCCAACAGATGAAATAAAACTTTTTCTCCCAGGCTGACTCCAAGACTTCTCTGTCTTTAGAGTCACAGATGTAACATCCAAAATTTTCTAGTACAAAGAGAAGCATTAAAATCCAGTTACAAAAAATATGAAACACATATTTCTATATTCCAATTACTTTCAAAATTTCAAGAATGTATGTGTTAACTTGGGAGAAAGGGAAATGTTACCTTGGTAAGATATAGTTATATTTTCACAGGTTTTAATCAGAATTACAATTACAGAAATCTATCCTAAATATTAACAGCAAATATACCTAACAATGAAACACATCCAGTCTGCTAGAATCCTCAAAAACCTCCAAAATTCCCAATTCAGATAAAATGTAAAACAAAACAGAAGGTTATAATTATTCTTGAAGTGCGATCAGACTTTAAAAAATCATATAGATAGAGAGGAAATTTAGATAAACAGTAAATAAAGCAAAAAAGCCAGCACATTTTACCGTATATGTAAATTATTTTATAACAAATATTTAAATTTATATTGACTATAAACTTACATACAAAATACACAGGTATATTTCTATGTATTTTATATGATCTATGATTACACAATAAACAATTCCTTAAATGAGTAACTTAATACCTATCTAAATTCAGATATTTCAAAAAAGAAAAGTTATCTTACACGTATTGTCTGGTCATCAGATGAGGTCAGAAATAAAGATCCATCTGGCGAAAATGTCACACAGTGAACCCAGCTCATGTGTCCTCTGCAATATGCCACTTTTGATAAAGACTTAATATTCCATAACTACAATAAAGATATGAAAGAAAAATTCAAAAGTATTTAAATTGCATTTACAGTGAAAAACAGTGCAAGTGCACTAATCACTTACTAACTGAGACACTTAATTACTATGTCTTCTAGTATTTTCTTAGTTCTTATTCTGAAATCAAATGTAACAAGAACTGCCCCTGCTTATCAGATTTCAATGGTCAGGGAAATGGAATCAGCAGCCTGTTTTACTGCCATGATTTTAAAAGACACGGGGGGGGAAAAAAAACCACTTTATAAAGAAAATACAAGTTCTGCTTGACTGTACAGATTGGAAAACCAAAAGATCCCAAAAAAACAACAACAAAAAAACCCAAACTAACACCAGCCCCAAACTTGATATTTGTACAGACCTACTCTAGCCATGCTAGCCTCAAAGTTATTCCAGATGTTTCCTTCCTTTTTATGTACCAGCACACAGAAGGAGAGAGGGTTTGGTTTGAGTTAAGCAATACTCCTGAGAATGACAATAATAGATACTTTAGTAGACTAGTTTAGTTTTAGATAAATGTGGGTTGCATTGTCCAAAATGAACATGTAACTTTAAAACACTAGTTCCCAGTTGGTATTTTAAATTTAAGAAGCAAATGAAAATTAGAAAGAATGGAGCACATCAAAAGCCTGCTAAAAATAGCTGCATATGTTTTATTTCTGCATACAAGAAACTATCAGGACAAATGTAACATTTTAAATTGCAAGTAGTCTTCCATGGTATATGGCAGACACTTACCTCAACAGAGCAGTGAGACAAAGCAACTGCTACTAACTCATCCCCAGGACAGAAGTCACAGTATTGGATTGTGCTGTGATGACTGACAACGACTTGAGTCAACAAACCACAGGTGTTGATGTCAAAAAGCTGTGAACACATAATTACAATAGAAACCCTGTTTGAATGACTTCACTACTGACAAATAGCTTAAATGCTCAACAATGTACATTCTTGAATTCAGACAGTATTTCTCTTAGTCACAGGTTTGTTGACCACGTATTTTTTATTTACTCACACTTGAAATCAGGCACTTCTGTCTGCAAGATCTTAACGGCCTGCTATTTAATCTGTAATCATAATTTCTACCTCTATTGTAACACACTACCTCCAAAAAGATTACTGAAGTGAGGTACTTACCAAAAGCTTATTTTTGGCTACCACCAAAATCATGTTACCATTTCTGGACCAAGAGCAACATTTTACTAAAACTTCCACATCATCTGGTTGTTCATCTGCATTTTTAAAGAAGTCTTTTATCTCAATACTTTTCAGTTCATTTCCTGAGCGCGCTTCCCAGAGCTGGAATAAACAGGAAACAGACACAATCTATTGGCTGATATAGGTACAGAAAACAACAAGAGAGAGCTCCCAACTACTTCTTTGGAAAAAAGGGCAGGGAATAAAATACAAAAGTCCTTTTTACTTTCCCCAGTCAACAAATAGCATTAGAATATTCACAAGTCCAAATGACTTACATATTAAAAAAAAAAAAGAGAAATGCAAATTAAGAAATAAACCACAGAGAGGATTATGCTGTAGCAGAGCCTTCTCCTTGGGTTTTTCCCTCCTATCATTCCAGCTACAATGCTGCCTGAATTTCTACTTAAAAAAAGAATAAAACCAAAAATAACACCACCCTGCAACTCTGTAAACAATCTACTCACCATGAGAAATCTCATACACATCTAGCACCTTGCACCTTAATTTCACTGAGGGACCTGCCAAAAATCTAGGGAAACACTTCTGCCCCCTTCACCACACTTTTCATTATGAACAACAGCTACAGCAATCCTTCCTTCCTGATTTAGCAACTACATAGAAACATAACAGTGTTTTAAGAATTGCAATTCTGAAATAGCATAATTCTGTTGCAACTAAAGGTAATAAAAATAATACACTCTCAGAAAAACACAAACCTCTCAGTTTTCTTCTAGTGCATACAAGAAAATAGCACATGGAAATTGGTTTTATTTTTTATGTCTCCTGATGATTCATTTTCAGAGATGACAAAACTTTTAATTAACCTAAAAACTTACTACTATTTCTGGTTAAACAATTTTTACTCCCCACTTGTGTTTTCTTAACAAAGTGCATAGGGGACAAAAATATTCAAACTGAGGCTAGTTAGCATTTATTTGCAATTACGAGCAGTCAAATTTTTTTTCCTGGTACTGGACAAGCCATTTCAAAATCCTGCATTACAAAATCCTGCATTACAAATCCTACATTAAATTAATGATGACCAAAAATTGGTCATCATTACAGATGATCAATAATCAACTGTTTCAGGATTTAATTCATTAAAGCTGATCATGCAGACAAAAACTTTCTTATACATATTTTGCATTTGATGCAAAACCTGCCCATCCATCATCAAAACAAAGGGTTGATTTCAAAGTATACTGTATACCTTTACTGTTCCATCTGTCGAGCAGCTAGCAACATACTCATCATTTGGTGAAAATCTGCAGTGATTGACAGAATTTTCATGACCTATCATCGTATTTCTACAGTATTTTTCATTCAAATCCCAAATCTGTAAGAGAAATAAACATATAAATATCATTATAATAATGAATTATTTAAAGACCGATCACTCATGCTCTTCTCAAAATCATACACTGGCAACCGAAACACCACTTTTATCTTTTCTTAGTTTTACCCACATGCTCATGGACTGGAAGCTATGTCCCTGGCTACCCCACAATTTACCTCTATCTGGTAAGATACATTAAAACTATTAACATCAGAATTACATAAATCTAGTTAAAACTCTCTGTACGGTGCAGACAAGGCCCCTGACCAGCACAAAATTACTGAAAGTTTCCTCAGACTGTGAAAAAAGCTGTGTCTTGCCTCATTCCTTTTCAGCTTCCTAAATTAGATTTATGTAGCTTACACACTTCAACAAAAATAAATCTCTTAAGTTTGTCTTGAACAATTTGAATATCATCAGACCAAAGCCCTCACCTTCATGCCCTACCAACAGAGGACTTGCCCATTCTCCTTTGCTGAGTATAAACACTTCTATTCTGCCTTGCTGAAATCTGATAACAGAGCTGTAGTCAATACTCTCAATCTGTTGCCATGTCTCTTCCACCAGGCTCATTGAAAAAACATTACTTGACAGTGTATAGATATATTTATACATCAACAACTACCCTGTCATAACAAACAGCATGAGAATAATCTCAACGTTTTCCACTTACTTTGATGAAAGTGTCATTTGAGCAGGTGGCCAGAAGGTACTGACCACTTTTGTTATTGAACTGGCAGCAATTGACCTGCTCGGAGTGCTCTTCATACACACACCTACACTGGCCTGTTCTTGAATTCCAGACCTAGGCAGAATTAAAAGATGAAACAGACTTTTAAATATATTTTAAAGTAATTGTTTTTAAAAATCTGGAAATTATGCTGAAATACAGAAAGTCCTAAACATTATTAATAATACCTCAAAAATATTTTTAAGAGGAAAGATTATTTAAATAAAGAAGCAAGACATTATGAAGGCAAAGGTCATAATTCAGACTGGAATCTGATAAATTCTGGAATTCCAACAAGATTTTGCTAGTATAACGAGGAATTAAAAATCCCAACTATTTCACGGGTAACAGAAAAAAAGCATTAAAAAAAGACTTATGAATAGATTCATCTGATGTTATAGGACTGGACTCACACATTATGTTCTAGTTAAAAAGAAACATCAGATGATACAAATAAAATAAGTGGTTAATTCTGCCTGCATGATGTTAGCATTAAGTATCTTTTATTTTATGTAACATGTGGGGCTTTTCTGTTTGTCAAGTATTAAATTATCCATATAATATTTAAGTTTAAAAAAAAACACCTTTAGTTTTAAGAATCTGTGCTGAGTTAAAGAGAAATTCAAATTATGAGTCTGAAAAAAAGAATAATCTTTTCCTCATTCCCTTACCTTGACTTTTTTATCACTTGAACAAGTTGCTACGAATTCCCCATCTGCAGAAAAAGTGCAACAGAGTATTTCATCATCGTGGGCATTTATCTCCAGGAGTCTCTCTCCACTTTCTGCTTTAAACACCTAAACCAAGGAACAGTAAAACCTTACAACTTGCAGACAGTTTGAAAACACGTATATAAGTTTCTTTTATCATCTCAAACAGCTCTCTTTATGTAAGCTCTTAAAAAATGGGTTGATTTTTTAACGTGTTCATAATTTCAGGGACAATAACATAATTATAAAGTCCTGCATGGATGACAGAAATTGTGAGAGAGAATTAGGGAAAATGTATTTTTCAAAATACTTTTGTCCTACCTCCACTCTTTAAGCTAAGAGCCATGCCCTTTCACAGCCTATTTTAAAAGTAACTGGAAAACACAATCTAAATAAGATCTAAAATCTAAGACATTCATAAAAGTACAAATTGCAGTTTTATATGTATGAGGCACCCATATATCTAAAGTAAGAATTTCAAAAGAATTGATGATTGGAAGAACAAAAACCAAAAATAAGTAGGGAAAAATTGGCAGGAAAATTGTCACACGTTTCAGTCTCAAGTTAGACATAGGCAATGAAAGGACAGTTGGGGAAAAGTGCTACATATTAATCAAGTTCCTCAAATTCTGGGATTTAACTTTACAGTGTGGGTTGGGCAGGGGGTGGAAATTAGGTGTCTCTTCCCATCTTGTAAGAATATGTAAGGTTACATATTCTTAATAATTAAAATAAACCACAAGGTGTTCTTTACAGCACTTTTCAGATATTTTTTTTATTGAACAGAAATACCAATGACAATTAAATGGTTGGTATTTGTTCAAATAAGAACGTAAGTACTGAAGTAACAGGAAATCTACCTTCACAGTAAGTTCTGCAGAGTATCTGTTCTTAATCCAGCAATCATTTTTTTAAGTAGCCTTGAAAACTGGAAAGCTTAAGCCATAATTAGAAAAAAACATGAAGCTCAAAATTTAAAAATGAAAAAAGGATTATGGCTAATTTTCCTATTATTTCTTCAATGAACATTTAGTTTAAATGCAATTGCAATCCACAGATATTTTTGGGTGTAGAATGAAGAAAAAAATAAGTAATCTGCAGTGTCAGTAATGAGGCCATTAAGTACAGAAGCCCAGCACAGCAACTACAGCACAGCATGAGTACATCCATCAGGCATCTCCTAAGTTGATGCCATGATCAGAATTCTGTACAGGCCAGCAAATAAAATAAGCAAATAAAAAACCTACTTAACACAGTAAGTAGCCAAATGAGCAGCAACTTAGTACTCAACTTCTCAAGCATCAAAAACAATACCAAAGGCTTGCAGCAAAGTTGTTCTTTTCCCTTACCTTTGGCTGTCTGAATATGGGTACTTTACCAGGTTACTGGCTGGCTGATTGCTAGTTTTCTTGAGAGCTGGCTGACTCCCCTCCAGGCAGACTGCTGGCAAATTTATATTAGTCACGTTCCTCTCTGTCTCTTCCAATCTGCTTTCTAAGCACTTTGGGCCTGCATCCAATTTAATACTGTCCTCTGCTTCAGGCATTTTCTCCACAGATGTATTTCTTATGCATTAAGGAATTTAACTAATTAAACACTGAAGTGGCATAACATCCACTACCATCCCACATAAATAGTAAAGCTGTACCTAAAACATCTTACTGCTTCTCAGTACTGTGACTGGAAATAACATTTTTTGCAAGTAAATATTAAATAAGCTGGGGTGCATTGCTGGGCTGTGACCTTTTCCATGTCATCTCATGTTCATACATTAGGGCAGTGAGGGCATAAACCCTAAAATGCCACCATTCAGCTCTTGAAGATAATGCTTACTACTCTGAACATGCAACTTGGCATTTATGCAATAATACATCCTTTTCAATAATTTGTCTCCAATTACGATCTAGATCCAAATATTTCCACACAGCAACCGAAGAAAAGTGACAGGACTGTTTAACAAATGTTTTTGAAATGGTATAGCATCTATTTTTGACTCATCCACAGGTGTCTTACCTGAAGAGTTTTGTCAGCTCCACATGATGCTATTCTTTGTCTATCCTTAGAAAAGCAGGCATGGTAAACTGCATCTCGATGCGGACGAACAACCAGACGGTAGAGATTTTTCAAGGATTTTTTATTTCTACAGGACAAGACAATTATTTAGATGAGTGCCTTTGTATTATTCAAAATCATCTCTAAGAATATTAATACTTTTTCACACATCTTGAGCAGCAAGCTTTAAAAACAAACAAAACCCACTACACCCTACCTCTCAGCCTTCATGCTGAACTAATAAAGGAAACACAAATTCCAACATTCACTCAAAGGTTTATATTGTTCCAGCTTAGATACCAAGAAAGATAACATTTTTATGATCTGAAAGATGATATTTCCAAATACAGACTTTTTCCTGAGAATTCTTGCTCTCCTGCAGGAGAACTCGTCCTTTTCAAGCATATTAAAAAACTCTTGTAAATTTGCTTAGATCTGTGCAAACTTCCTTAATTTCCATGACAGTGGCTCGATTCTTATCACTAGATACCTAAATAAGATCTGTGACTATCACTACTTTTCAATCACAGATTAGGTACAGGATCTAACTCACCTTAGATGACTCTTGCCTCATTTCAACAAAAACTTAAGAGTTAGGAGCAATCACAATCATCCTGTTTAGCCAGACCTTAACACGGACAGCTGGCACTGTAATGAGATGACTTGGTGATAAATGACCAAAACATCTCTCTCCTGAACTACCTGGATATTGACTCTCCTGAACTGTGCAATTTCCAAGCAGTTTTGCTAAATAAAATCATCAAATATTTGAAGAGGGGACTAATCTGCCTGGCTCATACTATAATTGCTTGACAGAGAGTCACTCTGTTTTATAAGCACCAAGTGCTACACATTTCAGAAGAGAAATATCAAACAGAATCAAAGAGAGTTATGTGGTCAACTGACTATTGGACAGGGCTGGGAAATGTGTATATCTGTATACATTTTCCTTAAACAACTTCCAAAAATACAGTAACAGCAAAGAATTGTTTAAATTGGAGAAGTTTCAAGATTGTGTAGAGATTACTATTTCCCATCTTGCTACTTTATAAAACTTTGCAAGCTGGCACAAATGCTCTCCTTTGAAAAAGTCACAATTTACTTTAAAACCTAAAAACATACACTAACAAACCAAATACTGGCACTACAATTCTAATGTTAAAATAAAACTATTTAAAGAAGACTCAAAGTATCATATTTTCATCTTTGCATTGTCATTTAAAAGGAACAATAATTGAATACAGAAGTAAATTTATTACTAAATTAATTTTTATGTAATTATTACTAAGTTGTCACCTTACATATCATGGGTTCTCCTTTTCCCACGAGTTCACTTTCTTTCCCCAGAAGAAAACCCCAGCAGCTCTTACACAGATCCTTTTACTACCATACATGGTATTTAGTTGTACATTAAATAATTTCCTTGGTCAAGGGGTCAGCATATCAGCAGACGGGCTGCAGCTACTTACACCCACTCCAAATAGAATGTTCCTGTTTCCCTTTGAGCATGTAGCTTGGCCTGTTGATACACCTCTGATGTCTCTGGCTGGCAGAGACCCAGCTGAATGATGTCAGGAAACGGCTGCCGTCCAAGCAGGTGCCCATTTAAGGACAGAAACTCCTGGAAATTCTCACGCACTGTGCTATCCTAAATACAGAGCAGACATTTGATAACAGATTTATCTTAGGATTTATTTCCTCGCTTTTGTGAATTTCTACAGCTAATACTCTCACAGAAGCCTTTAGCTCTATTTTTCTATTAAGTTATATTAGCAAATACATACAGTATATTGAAATATTTAATTATCCTATTCAGAAAGCACAATGTCCTTCTTTTTAAAACAAAGAATACTAGCAATAGTGATTTATTCAATAAGCAGTGTAAAATATCAGAAAGACTATTCCAAGTGGTCAGCATAATTCCACACCTCCTCAAAAGCAGAGTATCTCACATACCCACCCCTAGTTATTGATCACTATAGCTATTGAGTTCCATGGCCAACCACTTACAAACTGTAGTTAAAAAAAAACAGAAAACCTAATTTCCTTCATTTTTATCTTCTCCAAGTTGAAGTTCAATTTAATTTTGGTTTTATATGCATTCTATATACTTGCCATATACATACATCCAACAAAATGCAATTACAAAATCAAAAATTATATTTGGAACCAACTGATCATTTACCTTTTAGTATCATACCTTTTGATCCAGGACTGAACTATATTCTACATATTCATGAATTAGATGAGCAGGCCCCACCAATTCTGTTTTAGCTTTAATCCAATCTAAAGAAAACATAAGATCACAGAGCTCCTAAAAGAAATACAAATTTAAGTTCAGAGTGTAAGTTTCACAACAGAATCTACTTAAGGGGAAAAGAAAAAACACAGGAAATACATTAGGTATTTACTATACTTCGGTACAACAGCCTCTCGTTGAAAACTTAGGTAATTTCCTGTTTCCTGCATCTTAATTGTTCAGTTATAAAAATTCAGTGTACAGAAGGCTGTTTGTTATTTTAAACTGCTCTTTGATACAGCTAGTCAGACTGTAGATGGAGGTACAGAGCAATTCTTGACTTTTGCAGCATGAGACCTCCTTGTTTAGCTCTGAAAAAGCTTCTTCTAGTCCAGTCTAGCAAAGATCATTGCTAGTAATGATTGTTGATCTTCCTAGGAGATGCTGAAACTCCTAAAACCACTGGTAAATGATCAAGGGAGTCTTGCCATAACATCCTTTCATTCCTTCTGTGCTCTGGGTTGTATCATATCAGACCCTAAGGACTTGGGAACATTCAACTGATCCAGCCAGTACCTTACAATTTCACATCTGTCTCCATTAATGAAAAGTCCCTGTTTCCACACTCATAGTCCTCAAAACCAGGGGCCTGGGCACACAAGGTCTGTCAGTATTATTAAAGACTCAGGTAAAGAAAAGCATTGAACTGTATCCCTATTAGTTAGATGACCATCTTTAACAAATATTGGTCCAATGTTTTCTTTAGACTTCCTGGAGAAAAACTGCTTAGCAACAACACAGCACAGGTGTAAAGCATATTCCAATTTAAAATCAATAAATACCACAAGGATTAAGAGATTATAATTGTTAAATAAAAACAAAGGAATACCTCCTAGCTTCGTTAGCCTTCAAATAAGTAGAAATAATTTCTAAATAATGAAAAATAAGTGATACATAGAATATAAACTCTAGGAAGCATATAGTCACAATGAGCCAGGCTAAAGACTTCTGAGAAGCTAATTCTACAAAACATTGAAAGGCTGCCAATAAAAACATTTTCACAACACATTGAAACTAAAGATAATACGGTAAAGAAATGAGCATGATTCAAAACACCTAGACTTGTAACCAAGATTAATTATCAAGGCTCCTATAAGAGATAAATCCATGAAGTGTATTATATAAGTCAGATGGACCATCTTGAAAGAAGCTCAAATGAAAAGGTTTGAATACTTCTGAAATAAAGCAACTAAAAACCATGACCAAATGCTATTCAAGACATTTGAAACTCAAATTCAAGTGAAACCAGCAATTATTAATCTTTCTGCATGATTTGCATCTTATAACAGCTCAATATCTAAAGAAAAGCAGTTGGCAAAAATGACAGCAATTTTTAAGGCATCAAGACAATTCTGGAAACAACAGACTTACTCATCTAACTCTTGATGGGGTTTTTTTGCTATTGAAATCAGATAATGAATTTTTACACACAAATCTCTATGACATAAGAGGAAAAAGCTAACAAGACTTCTGAAGATAAAAAAGTAATTAACTGATAAAATGCTCTGATGAAATCAATTTACTTTATGAAGAGAGCTTTACAATAAAGAGAGCTTGGGTCTGCAAAAAGGTTGAGAGAAAATTTCTTATTAAAGTTTCTTAAAAAGGAAAAGAAAATCACAAGCCATTATGATATAAAATAGGAAAACTTCTCAAGAAGTGGTTGAAAAGACAAGATACAGAGTGGAGAAATAAAGTAGTTTCTGTAAGGGACAGTGATTATCAGAGGACCTCCTAAAGACTCTACATTGAGTGTTCACCCAGCTGGACTAAAGCCAAGGGGAAAAGAGGCTCAACTGGAAGAAGGCTTGTTGGATAAAGCAGAGGTAAGAGTGGGTGAAAACGGGAAGCACAGGACACTTGTCAGAACCCACCTGCTGCATTTTGGCACCTGCCATGTGATATGCCAGAAAGTTATACCAGTACATGCAATCCTCTTGAGACAGAACAGGTGTATTAAGCTTGTAATATTTCTTGTACTGATTTACTATGTTTTTATGTAGCTCCTGCAAAGTGAAGAAAAACACACTTTTGGTACTGTGGAATTATAAGTAGTATTATTATTATTACATTGTAAGTAGCATTGAGGAATAATACTATTTCTCAATTGTAATACATTAACAAGTGCAATAAGCTTACTTTCCAAAAATTGTACACCTAACCTAATTTACTGCTAAAGACTTCTCCAGAAACATCCTCTGCATATTGAAAGACAGAAAAGCAAGTGTAACCCTCCTTCTCAAACTGAGATTAGCTACCAAATCTTTCTTAATCTTAAATGTGGGTAGCAAACAAAAACAAAAAAAAGGATCCTTACATATGTAGATCTAAAGCAAGACAAAAAAACTTTGCTTTTCTTCATATCAACTCTTTCTGCCTTGTCCTTCAGAACCTAAACTGAGCCAAACTTACAGGTCATCTTCCTGGAAGTACTGCCTTAAATTGAAAAAAAAGGAGCAAAAAGCATTTCTCTGCATTAAAGAAGCAGTCTGGTAGGGCCTTGATGTCTTTGGAACCAACAGTGGACATCTCCTGCTGGAAACACCTGATAGAGAAATAATGATAATAGAGTCTTCTCTCGGTGTAGTCTCTCAGCTGCAGATGGAACCCTCAAGAAATCCCTCCACAGTTTCAAGCTGTAAATATTTTTAATTGGTCAGCCTTAAGTTAAATTTAATTTGGATCTATGCTATGAAATACTCAGGGTACCATTTAACAAAGCAACATTTTCTGAAAGTTTTGCAGAGTAAAGCTGAATGCAGTATCAGCTGACACGCTACCTGAAGCTGGTTGCGGTTCTTCTCTGTGAGAAAGTCAAGCTGAAGATCATGTAAGTAATAATGGAATGACTTCCCATTGCGATCACAGAACAACAGTGATTTGTTAACAAATTCCTGTAGTATATCTTCAACTTCTTCAGTTTCCATATCCCAAAGAATACAGAGAACCTATATATATTTACACATAAACAGGGAAGAGAATCAGAACCAAGTTGTAATATGATTTGTATAAATATTATGAAAGGCAGTCAACAAAAATTAACAGTCAACAAAATGCATACTAACAAATACAGACACAAAGGGTAACCAATTCAATAAGATACCAATTCCTTCACACCAAACCACAGGACAGATATTAGAAGTTAACCTATCTTTTGTCTATTTGTGCTGATCTATTTGGTGACCATTAAAGGAGACAAATTCAACATAACAGTTTTCAAGCTTTCAGTGAGCTCAATTACAATCTAATTAAAGAACAATATACAGAATGCAGATTAAACTTTAACAGTATGAATATGTTTATTCAGTGATGATTATTTTAGTTTCACTACTAACAACACAAGTCATGATACAATAATGGAACAAATCTACCCAATCTAGCAATTATTATTAAGTTCCATACCACAGAAGTTATACATGACAATTACAAATTTTAAAAATTCTTTAAAGTTGTTGTTTGTATCTCACTAAAAATCACAAGATTTCTGCACTGTTTTTATTACCTTAGTAGGTACTTTAACATCTTTTGGGAGGATAGAGAGGTCTTTATAGTAGTCTTTGTAATTGTCATCCAGCTGCTCAACACTTATGGACATTGCTTCATCAAGGGCTTCATAATCATAGGAGGAAGATTTTCTTATTCTTCTAAACTGCTTATTCTGCAGCTGCCTGAGATAATATTCCCAGCGGCTTGGGAAGTCTCGGAGTAACGCACCTATCAAGGATATCACAAGAGGAGAACCTGAAGGAAAAGATAAAATCAAATTTAGAGGTCATCAAGGAACACAATCCAAGAGTTGATAGTCACATGACTGAAACAGGTCATCTTCCCAATACTCTGATTAAATTTTTGAGGTGTGGAGCAGAGATAAATAAAATAAACACTCCATGCAGACATTTGCAAATTCCCTGAATTTAAGTGTAATTGTGGTGCAGAGAGAAAATATTGAAGAAAACTACCCAAAATTTTAAGAAGAACTACCCAAGTTTGAAGAAAAATACCCAAAAACCAACATAAGACTTCTGCTAGGCTTAAAAAAAAACCCAAAATATTTAACAAGCCCTTGCAGTTTACTTAACATATATAGTATTAAAGGATGTTCTCTTCTCTATTTTTAAGTCAAAATATAGAAAAAAAGAACAACATTCAGTGGTAAATTGTATAACAAAGAGCAACTAGAATACCTTTGCATTCTCTTACAAGAGAGTTAGCTTGTTCTGGAAGTTCTGATATTTTCATATTCACAAATAGGGATAAAATCTCCAGCCCTTTCTCATGTGCTAGTCCACTTTCCACATGAACCTCGTATTTATTGCCTAGAAACAGAAACATGGAAAAAATTTCAACTAATGCAAAAAAAAAAAACCAAACAAACGAAAATTCTATGTATTTTCCAAGTAAAATCTGGAGCAAAGCTTCATGACTTTTTTCATAGTATTTTATAGGACAGAGAAGAGTATAAATTCTACTTATCAAAATCAGCTTGCATTAGAGACACATACACAGAAAAAAACCAGACTATAAGCTAAAAATTACAAGTGCATTACAGGCAGGCACTGGTGAATAGTGTAGAGATAATCAGCCTAACAGCACCAGTGTCACAGGTTTAATTTCTTCTGTTGAGAATTACTGCACTCATCAATGTTAAGATGTAACTTTCAGTATAACATACAACACTTACTTCACAAAGAACATTAAGTCTTACAAAGCAGAATTCTAAAACCTTGTCACTTGTGCACAGATTGACAGACAGATTCCATCAGATTCTTTTGAAAGCTCATAAGAACAAACTCCAGTCACAAACACACAAAATCTGTGGTGCAGGAGAGGGAGCTGTTCCTTACCAGCCACAGCGTCTGTTACACTCCTGTCCCTGCTCGTGATGAGCACCTGACATTGATTATCGAATGCTTTTAACACCCAGGAATCCCAAATGTCATCCAGGACCAAGAGAGACCTAGTGAGAGAAGAAATACTTCAGATCAACTATTAATGCTAAAATAAAGTATTGCATTTTAATAAAGAAAAGATATTTTCATAATTTACAAAGTATCACTGCATAATTTTTTATATTAGTATGCAGAATATCTTAATAGTATGTCCACAGAACAGTAACAAAGCTGGTAAAGGGTCTAGAAAATGTCCTAAGAGGCACAGCTGGGGAAGCTGGGGTTGTTTAGTCTGGAGAAAACATGGCTCAGGGGGGATCTTGTCAATCTTTATGACCTGAAAGGAGGTTGTAGCCAGGTGGGAGATGGTCTCTTTGCCATGTCTCAAGTGGAAGGAGTAGAGGAAATGGCCTTAAAGTGCACCAGGGCAGTTCAGATTAGATATCAGAAAAAAACAGTTTTCTGTGAAAGAGTAGTTAAGCACTGGAACAAGTTGCCAAGGGAGGTGGTGAAGTCACTGTCTCTGGAATTATTCAAGAAGTGTCTGAATGTGGCACTTAGGGGATATGGCTGAGAGGTGATTATGGTAGTGCTGGGTTGATGGCTGGACTTGATGATCCTGAAGGCCTCTTCCAACTTTGGTGATTCTGTGATTAAACACTGTGCAAGAATGGAGTTACCACAAAAAGGTATTTACCATTTATTATTCATAGCTACAACTGAAGTGCAAACAAAGTTTTGAGAAGCATTTCCATTAGTAGATGCCAGGAAATCCAGAAATATTTACTGGTTTTAAATCATTAGGTATCATAAATTAAGAAAAGAGTTGTATAAAACTAGATAACTCTGACACACGCCAGTGATAAGCTTTGTGGGAAAGCACTTAAGTTTCCTTTTGACTCAAGAGTTTTGATTTTTGTTCTTGTATCTTTGGAAAGCTATATGAGACTAACCCTCTTGTAAAGCAACTGTCTCGAATGGCAAGGCTCTTCTTACATAAATGGCATTTCATACTGACTACATATTCCAATCATATATGGCCAGCCACTTTTGTAGGCTCCTACATGGAATCTCACCAGAATAATGTACAGGAGACTTCCCTACACCTGGCTATATATGACAGAGAAGTTACTGAAAACTGTTTTTAGAAGACTGTGTGTAAGAGAACAAGAAGTCAAAAAGACTAGCTGGCAAGCAGATGTATGAAAAGAAACAAGTTATTTGTCTTCAGTGAATTTTAGCTACTGACACCTAATCCTACAAATTGTTTACACTTACTATGCTTGTTTTTTAAGGGATGGAATTGTCCAGTCCACTAGGTACTGGTTAAGTTGTCCAATTCTCACTGAAGCATGACAAAACTTCCGCATTTTTGTTCAGCTAAGTGGCACTTACACCATCAAAGCCTATAAATAAGGATTTGATCTTCCTTAAAGAAGTGCATACACATCAGACCACATTCTCAATGATACACTTAAGTCTTGGATACCTCTATCTCATTTTTATACAACTCTTCTATTAATAACCTTTTGATAAATCAGAGGATTCACAAGAATACTAGCATAGCCATAAAGGGCTTGTTCTGTGGCACTTTCACAATTGAAAATATGATGGGTGGCATGAATTACAGCCTGATTGTAATTCATGATTACAATCAGGCTGTAATGATTACAATCAATGATTGTAATGCTTTTAATTAATCTGAGCACTTCAAAGTCCTCCCATTCATTAGGCATCAGTGACTTTTCTCCTCCAGTCATACCAACAAATCTTAAATTCTAACTAGGATTATTTAAAAAACCCTCATAACAAAGAAAAACCAAAACAAACAAAAACACACCCCAAAGCAACAAACAAAACTCCATGATAACAATCATAGGAGATTAAATTCTATAATTTCTTATTCTAAAGTATACCATAGTTTCCATTCTTCATTTGACTAATAATTTAATCCCAAGAAACATATTGGCTTCAAAATTTGAATCCTTTGTCTAATACTTTACTCCAAAGAGATGTACTAGGATGGCAATCTGAATCTAGATATGGCTAAAGTTGCCATAGAGAATTGTTGCCAAAGGGAATTCCCGAGCAGAGCTAGCTTCTTCCCAAGCTGCAGTGAAGCTTTGTTTCCCATACACTTGCACCTTCTATGATCCCTACTCCCAGGCACATTCCCTTCGTCGCCCCCCATTCCCACTTCTGCATTGAAGAGTTTTGATTTCATTTGTTTTTTAATAAACAAGAAATAACAATGGAAATGTGTCAATGGAGACAACCACTTCACATCCTTCAAGGAAAGATGCACTTTCAGCTGATAGATTTCTTTTTGGAGGACCTGTCAATATTTCCCATGTCTTTCCTTTACAAGAAAAACTTTTTCCCCCCTGTACAGAAATGCCAGTATTCTGCTCTGTTATCTACAAAGATCACAAGGCTGGAGTATTATTCCCAAGATAATTCACTGACAAGCAGGCTCATTTAGCTTAATACAAATTTTTCCAGAGAATAATTAAATCCTCAGCAAATAACAAAAATTATTGCTCAAAGGTGAAAAAAGCTGTGCAATGACTGAGAAAGACACTGGTTTCTTGGCAATAATTGGTCATATGAAAACCTGCTTTCATTTTGGTACCTCCAGACCAAACACTTTCTAAAGACATCATCTGTTCTGGAAAGGAAGAATTTCCTGCAGTGATACACACCCTTTTTTCTGCTGCATGATCCTCACATATCAGTAAAGCAGTCTACACACACAGTGAAAACACTGAAAGGTAGAGAAATCCTAATTTCCAGTTGTTTGTTTCCATCTTTCACTATTTCACTATTTTCAAGCAAATATGACTCCTGCACAGCTGGTTAATATATTTTGTCAATGGAAGTCATATTAGCCTAAGTTAGGAAGTTGGTTAAAAAAAACCAAACATGTAGATATGTGAAGACATATGTAACCACAACACAGACACCTCAGATGATTAGACCAAAGTTACCCTACAGAGTTTTATCAGTTAAAAGAATAGCATTTGATTTTACTGACATCACCTGGGGTATTTGCGTAACATCAGCAAACGAAGACGATCCTTGGCCTCCTCAATGTTCAGTGGTGGCCTTTGTGAAAGAGTGGAGTCATGTTCCAATCTACTGCAGAGATTCTGGAGTTTTATGAGCAGCCCTGCTTTGTCCTGTTTCCCAACAGAGATCCAATGAACTCCTCCTGGAAAGTAATCTAGCAAGAAAAGCAATATTAATCATGCTATACATTTTAAATAATTTTAAATATTTTATAGCAACTTACAGTAGTAAGTCAGCATTAATGAAAACACAAACCTCTAAAATCTATTGCAAGCCATCCTTGCAATTCTACTATTAACACCAAAGGGTGGTTCTACAAGACCACGCCTGTTTATTTTTAAAGGAACACACTCTGTAGGGCAAGTACCCACAGAAATTTCACACCATCACTGATGCTGTTGTCCCTCCTTTCTAGACATCCTCCTTCCTGTCCCTCCACAGCCCCTTCGGCATCCATCTTTCTGCTAGTCTGACCTACCTAAAAATTTACATTTTTAACCGTGTAGTACTGCAATGGTTCAGAGGCTGGGTTGAAAAAGTGACCCTGAAACAGTGATCAAGGAGATATCTAGAAGAGTGAGCTGTAGCAGAGGATGCTATAGTATCTATCCCTACATAATTTTTTTCTTTAATGCCAAGTCCTACTTTCTCCTCCTAGTGTCCTATGCAAGGAAAAATAAATAAAATAGAAAAAAATGCCATTAAATGGTTGCATCTATGACCTACTTTAAGCTAAGGCAATACTAATCACCCACAAATGCCTGTTACTATTAAAATTTATGCAAAAGTTAAGAGCAAGACTTTTTTAAACTCACAGAGCAAGGAGTCAGAGGACCTTATAAGCAATGCCCAAAAGAAATATAACTAGATATATTATTTGGCACTAACAGAAATAACAATTTCAAGTTAATTAAGGATGCATCAACTCTCATAAACCAAAGCAGATTATAATGTGAAAAGCTATTTTTCTACAAATTAATTAAACACTCAGTGGTCCTAGACCACTAAATGATTATGAAAGTAGTATGTTGCAAGCAAATATTTCAGAATCACCTCAGAAATTTAGAACTCCAAAACACTTCCAAGGTGACATATGATATTGCACCATACCTGTATCTACAGTGATTTTTATAAAAATACGATGTTTTTCTGAAAGTACCTTCCAGGAGCTGAGGATCCCTTAAAGCTTCTGCTGTTAAAACAGTCTTCCCACAGCCTGCCATTCCATAAACTGTGACCCAGCCTGGGTCACTTCCCAAGCAGTACAGTTTCTTTTTAATAGCATCTACCAGTTTTGGTCGAGTGACAAACACAACTGGTCTCTGTGGTACGCCCCCTTCGCAGAGAATGGTCTTCACTAAAGTTAAAAACAAGAAACATCAAAATAAAATATGAGTTCTAAATGTGATACCTCTTCAAACCAAACCAAACAACTCTTCATCCAAAATAACTAGTGGGCTCTCTCCCCACCTCATGTCCCATAAAAATGCCCTAAAATCTGCTGGACTCAAAATACCAAATCCTAAAAAAATACTGCTTTTTAGAAATAAATTACTGAGCATGTAACTAGCCCCCTACCTAAAACAGTGTTCAAATTAATAACTGCATGAGGAGAACTTGTTATGTTAATCCCTAGAAGTGAAGAGAGAATTAACATCTCCCATGGAAACTGGCAAACAGAGCTCAACATCACTATTCCAAACAAACAAGTCACTTTCTGAGCCAGAAGTCACCCCACCATGGATGCAGCAGAAAAGAAAGGATGCTGTGCAAGGCCTTTTCTTGGCAGTTCACAGCACAGCACTGGGGTCCAAGCAAGACTTCCATTGATTTAGCTGAGATAGCACGACTTGAAAAAGGTAAAGCATAACAGGAAAGGAAATGTGCACTTCATCTGCCCTCTTTGTGGCCATATGGAGTGACATAACTGATAAACTTTGATTATCTAAGATAGCCTTGAACTCCACATGCCTTTGACACTTAACAAATGCAGAGTGCCCGTAAATAAGGCAGTAAATCATATGCAGTTAGAAGGTTCTGCCCATTAGAAACTACACATTTATTTCATGTCAGTCAAAGATGATACTGATGCAGTTAAAAGTTATGGAACTTATATAGGGTAATTAAAAGACCTGGTGGAAAGAATTAAGTAACCTAATAATTAGATCAACTAATCAATGATCAGCTAGATCAATGTAGGTTGAGAGATTCCAGATTACTCTTCAAGATAAATATCAGAATTTTGGAAGCTACAAGTTTTTATTTTAATACATACAAATGAGAGTCTTCCTTTCACTTACAACAAAAATGTTACAAATTAGAGAAAACTGTAAGAGCATCAGTTCTTCTGCCTTTTAAAATCAGCATTATTCAATATGAACACTTTCATGACCTATAAAAATTGTAACTGCTGTAACTCTCCTGCCATGTTAAGTAGATGAAATAGACATAAGTTACTACACTACCAAAACAAACAAATGCACCAGCAGCTCCTTTTCCATTGGAACAGGTATTACACATAGTCACTTTCTAAGGAATAAACAAGACAGCTTGTGTTCACACTCAAGCAGAGGGACTGCTGTAGTTACACTGACCGTAGGAAGTCATTCCATCCATGGAACTCTTTCTGTTACCAGACGATACGGCAGGGATGCCATCCTGAAGAAGTGCAGCAAGATCTCTGTACCCTTCATGGAGCAGTGCATTATAAAAGGATCTGTATGAATTATTATCTTTTGTAAGAATAATGTTTATTAGCATAGCTGCTCGCTCCTTACGTGTATTCTAGAAAAAAAAAAATTAGAAGAGTTATTATACAAAACTAAGCAACCTCAGAAATCATTTAATTTATCACTCTAAGTTATAGACTACTTATAGTTATAGAAATAGCCTTTAACTTACCAAGCCCTTAACCTTATCAAGGGCAACAAAAACTGTGTGCTAGAATTTGACAAATCCAGGAGTTAGATAGTCAGAAATTACTATTTTTAAAAAGGGTGGTAAAATATGTGCGTAAACTAGGAAGAGAAATAGCAGTGAGAGATAATCCTACCTGTTGCTTCACTCTCTCCTCCTCCTGTAATGTCAGTACCTCATCAGAAATCATACGATCCATAATATAGGAAGTCTTGATGTCATTTTCCAGTGCTTGACGATTCATAAGCAAATAGTTTCTACTCTTGACATCCATGTTTCTTCAGCATGAAAAAGAGGGGGTGGGGAGGAGTCAAGTCAGACTGGGAACATAACTTACAAGCATGAGGAAAGAAGCTTTAGAACAGCTTAGAAATTTTACTGTTAAAATCAGAAAGAGTAGCAAAGTACCAGCTAATTCTGAAAATACAAATCCTTTTCTGCATTCCTATGAATTTATGTTTATGAAACTTTCAGAACTACCAAACAAAGACTACAAGCTTCTCATACACTAGCGTCTTGCTAAATGCTTCTACTGAAAGGTCTTGTCTCCAGTCACTACATCTTTCAATTTTTTTTTTTTTTAAGTTCTTGGATCATATGATGATGAGAAAGAGGACTGGTCTCATTGCACAGGATAAACACATTGTTGTCTCCAAGTTCAAGACTCCATACAAAGACACTTGGATGCTGACATTTGATGGAAGAGGGAGCACCCAACACTGCCATTGACTGCGCTGTACCTTCCTTTATCAGCATTTGGACACGCAACTCCAAACTTGCATTCTCCCTCCATATCATAAAAAACCAAACGTCTGAAGAAAACAGGTGAAAAATATTGACTACGGCATAAAGGTCTCCCAGAACTGATCAGCGACTCTGAGAGTCCCAATCGATCAAAACGCTCTGTCTGATCCCGCTCCTGCCAGGAAAGCTCCACAAACAAGTCCGAACTCCTCCACAGAGCGCCCATGAGGTGCCTGCAGAAGCGCTCGCCTTTTCCTGCACTCTCTCCTTCAGGAGCTGGCTAGATATAGAACAGCTGCCTTTGGATAAACCCGCGATGGAGCGCCTCTTCCGCTGTGCTGACAGAATTTCCTATTTTCGCCAAAAATTACGTAGTTAAGAAAGCCTTCCACCCTACCTTTATCCCACCGCACCACGGAGGAAAGGGAACGCTAAAGCTCCCTAGTCGAAAAACGGATAGTAACAATAATAACACTGCCACACGCCAGGCAAATACAGAAGAAATCGCTACACAAACATACAAAACAAAGAGTTAACTCACACCCAGCCGCTGCTGCCAGCCGCCAACGAAACAGAAACCGGGGCGCCCAGACCGCCCGCCCGCCCGCCCGCCGAGCCCTACCCTGCCCCGGCGGAACGCCTCAGCCTCACGGCCCGGCCCGGTCCGGTCCGTCCCTGCGTGTCCGCCACGCCGCTCACCTGGCGGGCAGCGCGGAGCCCCGAGCCCCGCCGAGCCCCGAGGCACAGCCGCTGCCCCGCGGCTCCCGGGAAGGCGGCGCCGGCAGCGCTTCCTCCTTCCGGGCCTGGGCGGGGAAGGGCTCACCCGGCCCGGCCCAGCCCTCTCGCCGCCGCCGAACAAAGCCCCGCGCTGCCTCCCGCGCCGGCGCGGAGCTGTCGAGCCCCGGCTGTGCGCGCCGGGATCGCTGCCCGCGGCGGGCGGGCCCCGGACGTGGCGCTCCGGGCGGCGATGCGCCAGCCGCGGCCAGGGGAGGGGCCCCGGGGCCTGTAAACGTGGTGCCTGCGGGGCAGGGCCGCCCTGCCCGCCTCCGCCCCCAGCTGAGGCCGCAGGAGCGCGGCGGGTACGGGTCAGCGGTCGTAGGGAAGGGGAGATGGGAGGCGGCACTGCCGGGGCTGGGGGCGTCCTGCAGGGCGGGCTCGGAGGGGATGTGGGACACTTTGGGGGGAGCGAGGGGATGTGGGTCACTTTGGGGGGAGCGGAGGGGACAGTCGGTCACTTTGGGGGCAGGGGAAGGGATGTGGGTCACTTTGGGGGCAGGGGAAGGGATGTGGGTCACTTTGGGGGGAATGGAGAGGATGTGGGTCACTTTGGGGGGAATGGAGAGGATGTGGGTCGCTTTGGGGCAGCGGAGCGGTCCGGAAGGGTCTCTGGGCAGCTGCGGCTCGTCCCTCTGCGCAGCACCGGGTGCGGCTGAAGCCGGCCTTTCAAAGCGTCGCTTTTCTCTGTTAAACTCTTTTCCTAACTACTATTCAGAGCTTTTTTTTTTTTTCTTCTCCACTTTAACTTTATGGCATGTGCTCTCGAACCCAAAGCTGTTTTAAAAGCTTCAAAGTACAATTTTTCTGTTTTGGTGGCTTTTTTTTGTTTGGGTTTTATTTTTTGCTGGGGTTTTTTTGTAGGGCTTTTTGGTGGGGTTTTTTTTTGGTTTGGGTTTTTTGGGTTTTTTTTTTTTTTGGAAATGAAAACCTTTTTTTTCTCCATGCTTCAAGCTCACAGCGTGCTTCCTAGTACTGTGGCTCAAACAGCTCTAAGCTACCTGCATGACACATTAGATTTTAAACAATGCCTTTTACCCCTGTACATGACTATGTAAGTATCTCCAAATATTTATATTTTGATATGTGACTAAGCAGCATTGCTGCAAAGTGATCCAAAAAACCAGCACAACAGTTTGGTCTCCAATTAGTTGCTAAAGCAGTTCTGCCAAGGACCCAAGTCTGTTTTGAGCAGTATAGTGGAAGGTTTTAGGTTTAAAAACTACACTCTGTACTTCACTTGGAGACTGTACTTCACTTGGATGGCTAAAATATGAGCTGGATATTCATATTGCCTCAATCTATTCTGACCTTACTTTTATCAAGAGAAAGTTATCATTTTTCTTTTTTCTAGAGACATGATTTCATGAATCTTCTCATGACTTTTTGTTAATCAACATTTGTGATTTTACAGATGACATGAAATTGTTACAACAGAACTACTAAATTAAAGCTTGATTTAAAATTTTATTTTTTAAATTGAAAAATTAACTTTCCCCTTTTAGTGTGGTGTAGGTAATAATTCTTTTTTAAATCTACAGGTAAAACACAAGTTCATTAGTGAAATTGCTGATGAACTTCTGACAGTCATCAGCTACAAAAGAAATATACTTTTAATCCTTGTAATTTTAAATACATATTTAAAATAGCTTATTCTACAGCACATGAAATATTTTTGGAAAGATGAAGTTAGCTTAAGCTTGGAAAGTCAGCTCAGCTGGAGAAAATATAAAAGCAGTGCTCTGTAATATAGAAAGCAAATGAAAGTATTATGATACTTTATAAAAGTTCACATAACTAGGAAGCACAGTGAACACCAAAATAAAAAAAATTTGGGGTGTATTTGTTTACTTAAAGTTTATGTTTGGGGATGTTTAAAAGTAAAATGTAAGAAGTAAAAACTAGTCCTTTCTGGATTTTTTTTTTCCCTAGCTCTCTCCTTTGCTTCTGATTTTTAAAACCACAAAATGTCTGAAGTTAAGCCAAGGAAAAAAGGTATTTCTTCATCCAAAAGCAGTGAGGGCTCACAGAAGGCTGAGAAGCACAGTAATTATGGGAAGCTGGCAAGTCCCAGGACCAGCAATAATCACAGTTCCTTTTGGATTGATTCAAGGACAAGTTTGAGTATCATTTCCCTTGCTGTTTGCCTGGTGGTGAGCTGGTAGGTAACTTCCTGGAGAGGATTTTAGTATTTTCTTTTGTATTCTGTGGGCTGTGTGATTACATGTTAACAGAGTGCTTGGGTTAAGTGTCTACAGAAACTTTTTAGAGCCAGAAGGATCCAGGAAAGAGTAGCAGTATTGGCAAGCATGGAAACATGGGTGTGCAGTGAGTTACTGTAGAAGCTCCACCTGTTACATCAGGTTGAAGGTGCCCTGCTCATGAATTCTAAATACCTGCTTTGGAGACTGCATCTGCCTGGAGAGCAACTTAGGCTGACAGGAAGTGCTCCTTTGTCAGGCAGTAAATGGACAGAAGAAGTGAAATGGAGTTTTCTGTAAATAATTTGCTCAGCAGTGTAACAAACCGTTCATCGGGTGGAGTCTTTAAATAAAGGTCAAATACCTGTGTTAAAAATGTTTTAAAGTATCTTAGCAGCATCCGTGCCTTAGTTACCTTAGCATGCAGTGCTATGGATGCTGCCTTGCTGTCATACCTCTTTTAGAAGATAACTCCAGTATCAAGAGAGATCAATTTCATTAATTTTTTTCCTGTTCTATATTGATCTAGCAAATTCTGTGAACACAAATCCCTCCAGTAACAAGTTGCTGTGAATCAAGTACTAGAATACTTAATATATACTAATTAAGAAGTTATGTTTTCTGTTTATTTACTTGAAATTTGCAGGTTTCTATTTCAGCAGTCAGGTCAATTTGCTGATCTGGAAAGAAAGTACAATATTTTACATCTAGAAGCTGAAAAAATCCTGGATGTGGGAAATAAAGTAAACTTAATTTCTGAAAAGGTAATAATTAACATCTTAATTTGATGATCTTTGGTGAATATTTGCCATGGCTTACTTCACTGTTATTTTGTTAATTTAACTGCCTGTTTTAAAACAAGATTTCAGAATGTTTTACTTGCCTGTGAATAGGCATTTAGAGACTATATAGACATTCATGTCACAAAGCATGTCAATCTATGCCATTGTTCCACATGTGGTTGTATCTCAGTATTATTTTTTAGAAACTAAACTATTTTTAAGAGCTTACATACACACACATTTCATTTTACCAATCCTCTTTCATGTGTGATTCTAACATACATTGATTTGAAGAAAATTTCCCAGCATTTTGATGTAGCAGACCTGGTCTAATGATGTGAAGACATAATAAAGTGATAGATAAGAAAATATAATAGTAATGAAAAAAGATATTACCATGTGTGACATTATCCAGTAGAAAAGCTGTGCTGGCTGCCAAATTATCCCTGATACCTTACAGATAGTAATGGTAGCACAGCATGGCTCATGCCAGTGATTTGTTTCAGCACTGATCTCAGAATAATGTCATTTATAGATGATGTAATTTGGATATTTAAATACTATACTTCAGATTGCAGAATGTTGCATGGGATTTACTGTATTTTGGACACAAAAAAACCAAAGCATGTAAAATTGCATATATGCTATAGAAATTCAACAACAGACACACCTTTTTCCATGACTTTTTCATGCTAGGTTAATCAACAATATTTTAAAGATGAAACATGCAAATGCACCATGGAGGAGCTTTGTAACAAGTACAGTTGTTTTTAAGGGACATTATTATTTCTTAATACATGGAAATGGCTTTCTGTTGTTATTTTTGTTAAGTAGACACAGACATTGTTTTGTGTTGTAAATGCAGCTTGAGTCTTCTGAAAGTATCCTGCAAGAAGCTGCCTCATCCATCTCTGTGATGACTGAGTTTGGGCAGGAAATATCTTCTCTTCATAACACCATAAATGATATTCAGGACAATGAACAGACTCTATCTGTAAAGATGCAGAGCATTAATGAGAAGTTCCAAAATGTTACAAATTCCTGGAGAAGAAGCCTGGATGAAATGAGCACAAATGCTAGTGGTTTAAAATCTGAAGCAAAGTTCATACATACAGAAGTTACTTCCAAAATTAATGAAGTTGACCAAAGAATTAAATCCCTTTCAGAAAGAGTAAGAGATTTGGAAGATAGTACAGCCAGAAATATCAGAACACTGAAAAAGCAAGAAGATGATGAATTCTCTAGAGTTGAACAAAAGTTGAACATGGATGCAAAGTCAGTTGAAAAGCTAGAAGAAGAACAGAATAGTCTGGTAGCCAAGGACACAGACCTGAGTCAGAAACTTGCAAACTATGAACCTAAAATTGAGGAGTGCAAGACCCATTTGCCAACAATTGAAAATGCTATTCACTCTATTCTTAGGTTGTCAAGTGACTTGCTTGGTATGGAGAAAAAGGTAGAGGACTTGAAGACTCAGGTGTACACTGTGGAAAATGACATGCTGAAAACTGTTTCTGATACAGTGGCCATGCAGAAGGCTCTTGAAGGCCTCCAGTCCAATGGCAGCTTGTTCAAAGTGCAGCATGAACTACCTGTTCTAGAAACAGGGCCTGACATAGCAGTATCTTCAAAAGCAGAAGTAACTTTAGAAAGCTTTAACTTAGAAAATGACCAGAATGGGGATAAGTGAATTTGGTCTTAGGTTTTTCATTGATGAAGAAGCACTTTTTTGTAAATAATGTGATTTAAATCTATGTCGGGGTAGCTGATGTAGTGTCATTGATCTAAAGATCATTGGAACAGCTCAAAAAGTTGAGAAAGAGGGTAGAGAGCAAGAAAGTAATACTTTGTTAAAGAAGGAAAGGAATATTTTCTTAAATTAAGGATTATTTTCAGTTTATTTATTAAAATATCTTTTTTATTAAAAATAATTTGAAGCCAAGTATTTAGATTTAAGGGAAAAAATGTTCATATTTTTAGTTTGTATTTAGCTTTCACTAGTTTCTTTTGTTGTTACTTTGTGTATTATTTTCCATAGACTTGTAACACAGTGAACAATTAATCACTTATTTCTCAGCTGAGATAGCTGTACCTTGCTTTTAAAGTATTGTGCACTGTAATGGTTTCGTGCTGCAGGAAAGCACTGAGTACATTTTTATCAGCTGAAGCTCAGATACAGCACCCTTAGAGCAAACACTAGGAAAGTACCCCATACTGAGAGCCTTGTGTTGTTCTGGTATCTATAAGCTGGCATTTACATAGCAGCTGGTTTGTTTTCATTTTTGGGAGGCAGCTGTTTTGGTGCTTTAGAAACAAATTTTAACCTTTTAACCTTTTTTTTTCTGTAGTATGTTCTTTGTTTGGCATCACATCCTATGTCCTGTATTGCTTTGCATTTGAAAAGAAAAAAAATTAACAATGTCACTGACATTGTTTCCCAAAGTTTGCTGAACCAAAAGCTGCAGAAGTAATTAATGAAATCAGTGGAGTTATGTGCATGGGAGCAGGGAATATCCAGTTTATCCATAGACCTACTTACACATAATGTAATACTACCTAGTAAGCCTGACAGATGTTCAATGAAATTTGGATCTCAGGGACAACACAAATTGTCTGCAGACTTATTGTCTTGATAATTTTGTATTTCTCTGGAAAGGAGATTGCTTAGAAACAGTATGAACACACACTTATGACTTAATCAGACCTAATTTAAATTAGTCTGGGTTTGTACATTAATTTCTTTAGAACTCCACTGAAGTCTTCACTAAACAAGTAACACTGTCCATTCCAAAGACTATGAAACCAGTGTTTCTCAATGTTATCAAGCTATGTTGGTTTCATATAATTATTGTTTATGTATAAATTTCTGTTTACGGTGATATTCAAAATAAAAATATATTGTAGTGAAATTCCATGTCCTGATGCATAATCTAATTCAAAATAAACTGTTCCTTCAGAAAGGGTACAGAGTAAATACTTGAATGTTCCATGTCCTATTAGGAAAAACTATTATATAAAGCAATGTTTTTTAAATACTTTTCAAGTGTGTTCCAGTTCTAGTGTTTCTACTTTGTATCATTTTGAGGCAGGGTGTGGGAGTGACAGTGGTATGACCCCTAATCTAATGTCTTTCATCAACCTCAACGCTACTGAAAGCTGAATGTGCAGGAGCTTCAACATGAAATCCTCATCCTTGGAGGGCATTAAGTGGGAAACAAGTACAACTTTCCACAACCTAAATTTTGGTCTTTTGCTTTTGAGCAAATGGTTCTGAGCTATTGAGGAATGACTAGCACTACTGAAGAGCTAAAAATATTGGTTTCTGTGATTTTTACTATTAATGTTCAGAAAAGGATTAGTACAAAACTAATTCTAGCCTCATAGAATGTGTTTCAGTTTGCCTATTTGGTGGGGTTTTTTTCTCTCCAAGTTCTACCCTGACTTATTGGGGATTGAACTGGATAGTATCACTCAGATAATTTCCTTTTTCCTCTCAAATTTGAAAACTAAGAACCAATTATAAGAAAATAAATATAAAAGAGTGAACTAGCAAATTAAGACAAAAATCCAGCAGTAGCTGGATTCCTTCATTAGTAGCTGGATTTCCTTCACTAAAATAGTTTTTATGGAGACTTAAAAATTCCATTGTATGGAAGAAGATTCCATTTGCTGATTTGTGTTTTCAGAGGTCACCTTGGAAAGTCATATAGCACCTTCTTGTAATTTTTTGTTGTAATAGAAGAAGTACTAATATTTATTATGTATACTGACAAGAAAAAAAATCTGGTTGTGTTGTAACAGAAATGGATTTCCTAGAGAAAGGGTTTGCACACAAATTGAATGTCAGAATAGTAAGATATTTCATTAAAGTATAGCTTGAATTTTGACATTGAGTTGTTAAGCTAGAAATATTTTTGTATCCCTCTAGTGTGAAAAGACTTGGAACTTAATGAAACAGCTGGAAGATCTTCAAATAATTTCTCACATTAAATATCTGCAGGAAGATATTTATACAATGAAAACATGGTCTAGCAGCATAATTAAAAAACAAGAAGAACTGGAGAAGAATTTAACAAGTCTTTTTCATGCAGTTTCAAGCGCTGAACAGAATGCAGCTTCTGTAGCAAAAAATGCAACATTGACAATTGTGACAGTAAAAACTGACATAAGGCGCATTTCAGGCCTGGTCTCGGACATGACTGCACTGACAGATTCCTTGCAAACACTAGAAGATAAAGTAGAAAAAGGTGAAAAGGCAACAGTAAAAAACATAGGTGACCTCCTTACCAGTAGCATCGACCGAAGTACGAAAATACAAAGCCTGGCATCCAGTAACGCAAGGAAAATCGAGCAAATTAAGGCAGCGCTGTCTGAGTTAAGGAGCGATTTTAACAAGCATTCCAATAGACTTTTGAATCTTGAAGGTGACAGAGCAAAAGTTCTGAAGACAGTTACATTTGCAAATGATTTAAAACCTAAGATGTACAAAGTTAAAAAGGAGTTTGCCACCTTGGAGCCCTTAATAAATGACCTAACACTGAGAATAGGAAGATTAGTGGAGGAGGTCTTACAACGGGAGAAGGAAATTGCTGTACTGAATGAGAAATTGGCCAATCTAACAAGAGTTCAAACAGAGATCAAGGATGTGAAAGATGAAATAACCAAGATTTCAGACATTAATTGATCATGGAAAGGCCATTGCCTAAAGAATAGTGTTTGAGCAGTGTGAACTCCCATCACGTGTAGTACTGAGAAGACAGACAATATTTAAAGGCTTCATTTAGAAGCATACCTAAACCTGAAATTTGTCCTATTCTTTTGAACAGGCCAGGAAAAACTCATACTTATTTCAAGGGAGAAATAATAATGTGAACAAAAAACATACCTCTTTGCATGTATTTTTCTTTCTGAAAAATGAGGGATGCATTATTTAATAAATTGCTTGTTTTGTACAATAAAGCAGTGTAAAAGTATAAAATTGTGTTCTTAGCTTTAGAGTTTGCTTTCATGAAGAAAGCAGAACCCAAGAATGACAGATTCCAGTTTCACTTTCCTGCTGCAAAGGAAGGAACAGAAGTGTGGTTTCCAGCTAAACAAGAGGTAGTCCAACAGCAGTAGCACTTTGTCTCTATTCACTCTATGATTTTTGTAAACTAGTTTCTTCTAAAAATAATATTTAACAAGGCAAATGCAGCAAAGCAAGAAATGCTCATAAATATTGCTGATGCCTTCCAGAAAGTTTGTCACACATTTAGATGGAATAATTTGTGTAAGGCTTTGTGTGAGGCTTTATAACTGTAAATCAAAATTACTCTGCAGCACTGTTCTGTCTTTAAAACACAGAATGCTCTATAGGGACAATGCTCGGAATGACTTAATAATGCTGCTGATGTCTTTATCCCAGTGTCACAGTATCTTCTCAGGATTCCTAACAGTTAGTCATTCATTATTTCTTGGTCCGTAAAATACTTTAGTGAGCAGCAGAATTAGCAATGAGAAGCTGCTTATATCCCAAAAGGATACTGCTATGAACTACTGGGACTATTTAGGTGCTGAAGAACAACAGATTTGAGACATTTGAAAATTAAGTAGGCAGTAACAAGATAATGGGAATGGTTTTAGCAGAGGAAGGTGGGGGAGAGAAGGGCATTAAATAGGAATAAACATTTATATAAATATCAATTAGAAGCAATACAGCAACTCAGAAAATCCCTGTAAATGAAATTATATCAAGAAGTATAAGTAATAGGGTAAGGCCTTTATAACTTTTCAGCTGGCCATACCTTAACATCTTGCAACTACTAGACTCTTAATTGTATGGAAGATGCAAACATTCCTCTTGCTCACTATTTTCATCCTCATTCAGCATTCCATGTCTTTTGGTCTGCTTCATCTTGCTGGTCCTCTGTACCTTCTTTGCTTCATTTGCCCACAGACAACCTTCAATACTTTAAAGTTTTCCTTTTTTTGGTATAGGTGCATTCCTATCCCCCCCTTTCTTCTACCCCTTTCCAGTCCGCCTGACAGATGGCAAGAATAAACCTGTTAAAAGACAAGTTTTCCTAGGAGCATCCACAGATACTCTCCCAACCCATCCTTTTGCTCTTCCACACAGTTCTTAAGTGAGCTCCTGAAAATAACCAAATGGCATTTGAAGGAGGCAGCAAAATTAAAGAACAGCCATGGTAAAGTATGCATTGCCTATCATACCTGAAGCAATGTATGTACACATGCACATACACCTTAGGGGTTTGAGGGTTACATAATAAATATATTGTGGATTAAAAGCATCACAGGCTACAGTCATTTTATTCACTTTGCTTTCAATTTTATGAATGCATCATTTGTGGTCAGTAGCCAGTAAGAATGTGGAGAGGCAGAACTGGAGAACTGGTAGAGCAACATCTACACAAGTGATGTGGAAAAAAATACATTCCAGCTGCACAGTTAATGTGAGCAGCCTTGACACAGCAGAGGTCTGTCTGCATGAAAAGAGTGCACTTGCTCCTTGGAACAGTAACCAGAAAACAAGCCAGGATAAACAACTGTGGATTTCACTTTCAACCTCCAAATTCCAGAACACGTCTCCCAGTGAAAAGCTGAGTGTACAGTCCTGTGCGTGGTCTCCAAGGGAAGTTAAACATGCAAAAAATGTTACAGGACCATTCAGTTCCCTTTGCCTTTAGATGTATGCAGACTTCCTACCCTTACTTCCCAGGATAATCCTCTCAGAAATTATTCTTACTGCAAGAAAGACAAAAAAATTAAGTCACAAAGGTAAAGCTTACTTGGAAAAAATATTTTGGAATAATCTGTATCTCAAATTTGTCACAACACCATACTGACCTCAGCAGTAAGGTGAGCGATTGGAAATTCTCCATGATCCACACAGGTATTACAAACCTTTATTTGCCCCTCAGGCACACCTCTCCACTGTAAAAAAATAATGAGTTTTATAGTAGCTTTATAATTAGACTGCTCTAAGCAGAGAGGCAGAGAGCTCTTTCTACAGTGGAAAAGGTTAGCAGAGAGTGAGGTATTTTTCAGAAAATTCAAAGCAGATAGGTAAGCTTGCCTCCTTGTTTTAGTACTGTCAATGGTGGGGACAGTATCGGCTCAGTGAAACTACAACCCCTTAGTTCATTTCCAGGGTCATGCAGTGAAACTCTGCTATTTTATCAAAGGATTGAGAGATTCAGGTAATAATGAAAATTACAGCTACGTTACTTAAAACAGATAACCCCATTGAGCCCAAACTGTAGTGACATTCAGGCCATCTTTGCTTTTAATTTAGCTTTCAGGTACAAAACTGGCCAATTGAAAGGAAAAAAATTAAATGATCGGTAATGAAAAATTACATGGGCAAATTAATCCCAAAAGAATAAAATCTACTTTTAGACACCAGAACATCTCCTCAGCCAAGAATTTTCTGCTAGCATTATCCTTATCCCTTGCACTGAGTTACAAAAATTGTATTCTGTAACAAGGCCATGCAGCTATTAAGCTTATCTACCCAAGGTACTCATATTTGCTATAAAAAAGCAGGATGTTTATTGTTTTCACTGTGAACTACATCATTTCTATGTAGAAATGTAAATGAGTTACAAGTATAGTGTTATTACAGCCCGTTTTAAAATGATATGCAACAGACATTTCCGCAAGTATCAGTGAGTGTCAGCACATTTCATCCATAGTACAACCTGATACAAACACTGTGTGCAAATGCAGTTGTTACTCCAAATTTATATATACGGTATGCTTTACACCAGAAAAGCTCATCTCAGCTCCAAAACCAGCAAGAAAGTATGTTTTCTCCTTCATAAAATATACACAAGCAGCATATACATAATCCATGTTTCACAGAGCACTTTGGGGTTTATTGATGGGTCTGGAGTTACCTAAGTTCAAAATGGAGCACCCCTTTTGGATACAGGACTTTCCTTGCAATGGAAGTGCAAATCCATCAAAAGCAACATTGCTCCATCTCAACCTTCAGAAAATGTACCAGGCACTACGCACAAAGCAGTTATCAATGACAAAGTTGACCTTTTAAATGCATTTTAATACCACATTTTTCCCACTGAAGCTTATTTAAAATACCAGCAGGCAACCCTTTAAGCAACACCCTTTCCTAACAAGCATCTGAACAATCCTATGGCTGAATGTCAATGAAGCTGGCAGCTGCCAGGCACTTCTCTCCCCCTCTTGGGTTTTCCACTGAAATACAACACTGCAAGGAGCACTAAGTGTATTTTCCCTTTCTCAGTTACAGAAGAGGAACTGCTGGCTGCTCCTTGTAGTCTTATCTCAGATCTACCTTGATAAAATTACCTAAGGATCTTTAAGATAGTTTCAGGTCTACCAGTGAGCAATAAGAAAATGGACTTAAAGAGTTTCTTATTGTTGTATGTAACAATTGTGCAACATTGACTCAGTCCTATAGAAAAATTGTGCGATTTTGTTCCATATACAGAATGAGAATTTTGAGAAATTTAGCTCAGCACTAGGTTACTTGACAGCCTACCCTCACTACATGAACCAAGCTTCTCACTCTTCTGCCAGCCTTAAAATTTGACAGTGCTTGACTTTCCTCAGGATTAGAAGGAACTTTCAACAAAGAAAAATCTACTGAGTAAAACGTGCCTCTAAAGAAACTGATATTCAGTACACAAAAGTGAGTTTTGCCTAGCGAGCTGTACCATACTCACAGAAGGTGATTTAACATCAACAGTCTTAATACAACCTCAGGACATAGTAAGGGCTCTTCTCCAAGGAAGCTCTTGTAAGTATTTAATGACTCAAATAATTTCAGAGCTTCCCATTCACCACGGGGAAACAAGATTTACATACTTTTAGCATTAGATAATTTTAATTCAACAACAAAGTACTTGTACAAGTATTTTATTTAGACTTATGGTCTAAATTTGACTTTGCTGTGTAATGCAGGCCGATACCAGCCCTTCTAAGAGTACCTTTATTACTGTCATGGTGACAGGGAAATGGTGTAGTTCTAGCTTTTACTCTGCATTCTGAAAGGCAACAACTCAAAATAAGGCCCAGCTTCCTTGTTTAGCATAATCAGTCAAAATCTTGGAAATTGGAGGAATTTCCCAGGGGGGGAGAAGCTCAGTGCTACAACAGCAGGCACATCTGACTCCAGCAAGATGCAGCAATCAGTACATTTGATATTCCAGTGGCACCTGCCTTTGTCCTTTTGGCTCTGAAGGAGCCAAGCAAAGAGGAAGAAGCAGTATAACATAAGTGCCAAGCTAAGTTCAGTAAACAGCCCATGTAAGGCAGCCTATCCACAGTACTGCAAAAAAACCACGTCAGCTCCAGCTCTACTTTGTGAGCAAAGTAGTACTGCAGAGGGTGTAGTGATTACCAGCTGTGGGTTATTGAACAGGTGAAATGCACAAGGCAACACCATCTCTCTTCACTAAGACTTGGGAAAAAAATGCAAAAATAAATACCTTAACATTGCTTTAATTGTCTCCTCTTGTATGCCAAGGGGCATGTATTTCTTTGCATCAAGGTCCAAAAAACCTGGTATGGCTCCTTGTGCTGCAGAAATACATGATTCAACCATAATTCAGTATTATACTAATTCAGAAAAAAAAATAACTGAAATAAAAAACTACAGCTGTAGCAAATTAGGGAAAAGCTGGCAAGTTTTTCAAACTCTAAAATAAAAGACAAGCCATTTTTATTTTATTGTAAAGCTGAAGTACACCATTAGTAGTCAAATATATTTGAAAATCTTTATTAACATCAGCTTTTCTTTAGTTAAGAGGTAGCAACTACTGTTCAATTCCACAGGACAATCAGAAGGGCCTAGTTCTTTGGTGTGGTTCAAAGCCAACAGAAGCAGAAATTAGTCAAGTAAGCATAAGTTAAGTTGGGATGACAATCCCAAGGCAGAAACAGCTCTAGCATGCATAAGGTTCCTTTTACCTCTGTGGGAAACACTGATATCATGACTAGGATGCCCAATCAGACTCCAGTCTCATCTCATCCAGCCATTCAGGAGTTCAGCTGTTCCACAGTAACAGCTTATTACAGGCAAATGATCAGTGGGCTCCAAGTGCAAGGACAAGTTCTTGGCACTTCTCTGGAAACAGTGCAAACCTAATTTTTAGTGGAAGAGTAACATTTCTCTAGTTTCTAAGTGTGGAACAGGGTATTTTTTTTTTTTAATTTTTTGGGTAGGAGAGGGGGAAGCCAGGAGAGTATTTGAGGTATTTGCTACTATGAAATGAAGCTTACATATGCAGTAGTAAACAGACACTAAGCACTCTGTTTCTCATTTATTTCAGGCAATGACAGCGGTAGAATTTAAACCCTCATGTGAGATGAGGGCACAACCAATAATGACATTGTATAGTTTGTTTTCTACATAGTCAAATATATAAAAGTTTCATGAAACTCATCACTGGATCAGCCAGCAGTCAGTCCATGAGTTGTCTACTCAGTTAGACCAAGCTTCTTCTTCAGAGATTCTGGCATTTCAGGTGGAGGTGGGCGAGGAAGTCTGAAATAAACCTTGACAGAGTCGTAGATGAACCACTGTAGTGCAGTCAGGGTACCAATCATAATGATACGAGCAAACAGACCTTTCCATACACCTGGAGAGCAAACCATAAAGGCATGAGCAGCATAAAATGGCAGGAAAAAATACCTCCTCCCCTAAACACCAGAAACACTTGATCCAAAATACATGAAAGAAAGAATGTACCTTTGAATCCAAGCCTCATAAGAACCTGTGAAGCTGAGCTGCCCTTTTCTTTGTTCAACACAGACACCACGGAGTCAGCAGGATGGGAAACAATTGCACAGAACACACCAGCTGAAAGAATAATTTGACATTAGTTCTGTGGTGTTTTAGCTGTACCACTACTGTGTACACTAAGATGAAACTTCTGAACAGAAGAAAACAGCCAGAAAAAAAATTCGGAATCTTTGGATATTGAAAATTCCCCGCTTCAATCCAAAGATTCCCAAGACTGAGAAAGATGCAAATTTTTACTGAAATCAGCTGCAGTTTCTACATCTGGCCATCAACACTGGTAATATAGGAGCAGTTAAGTGAAGTGTCCTATTACAGACCCTTTTACCCCTAACAGACTGATTCTACAGATATTTCCCCTGCACATTTTAAAGTTGCAGATAAGATCTCCCATGTTAGTGACATCTGCTAATGTCACTTTTCAGTTAATAACTCTGAAAAGCAACAGGTCTCTAGATTTGCAGTAATCCATTAATGAAGTGTAGAACTTAAAGATTCCTTACCAATATAGCCTGCAACAAATGTGACTACCAGCTGTTCTCCTTTTGTACATTCACTTCGTGGCTTGGGAACAACGTACTTGTAGAGAGCTTCAACAGTACGTTCAAAGCAGGCAAATTTCATCATTGTGTATGGAATCTGTCTCATCCATAGTGGAGCAACACCTTTATAGAAACTTAATCAGAGAAGAGACAATCTCAGTTTCATTTTCTTCATTATTTAAAGTGTATTTCTAACCTGAAATAAATTAGCTTATTTATTGCTGCTATACAACTTCTATATACTGATCCTGTAATGCTGTCAGTACCTACAGAAATTAGAGTTAAGTACTAAGTAGTACCTTCAAACAGCAACACCAATTGAAATTTTCCTAATCCTCAAGCTGCACAGCAGTTTCTTTAGTCACTTTTCAGATTACAATACACTGCAGCAATGTAGTACTGATACTACCAGTGCAGTAAGGGCAATGTCTGCATACCAGCCAAGTCCTGATAGTGAAACATGACCTGTACATCTACAGCCACTTCTATCAGAACAGAGAGCTAACATGCAGTTATATTACTCTCACATGCCAATGACTCAAGCATCTTTGACTGTACAACCAGAAAGTTGCTGAGTATCTCTGACTGGAACTGCTAGAAACTGAAGTTATCCAGCAGAACTCAGCACAAAGATACTCACAAAGATGGATCTAAGGAGCATGTGGAATTAACAGTCAGTTCAGCACAGATCACCTGAAGTATGTTAAGTTCTTATTTTGAAATACAAAGACCAAAAAGCATTACAAGCTAAGGCCAGAGTTAGTTATAGCACCAGTTCTTCATTAACAAAATGTACTGAAAATCAAGAATGTCAATTAAACAGAAGGAAGCTTACGCCCAGATGCCTTCTTCTGCAAACATTTTGGGTAAAGCCTGCCGTAGAGTGTTTGCATATCCAGGCTGTGTCTGAATACGAACTTTAGCAGCTTCCATTGGAGCCAGAGCAATGTCAGCAAAAAACTCCGCACTGGCAGATGCGGCTAAATACAGCGAAGTACGCCACAAGTAGGCATTTTCCTGAAAGGAATTGAAACACACATTTTTATTAATGAGTCATGCTTTTGTGATTACTCCTTATCACTAATACTGTTATGCTGCAGACACACAGCTTTATAAAAAGCATTTAAGGCTTACCTCTCCCAGCATGTTGCCATACAGGATTTTGAAAACTTCATAGAAACCAAATTTACAAAGCCCTTGCATGGAATAGCCAATAAAAGTTGGAGCCCAGCCCTTAGCCAAGCCACGAACACCATCTTCATTGATTGTCACTGAAAATCCATTGAAAATGCTCTTGTACTTTTGTGGATCAACCTAAAAAGAACAGACAGTTAAATGCTTGATATAGCTTACTATTTTTCTTCTCACACCCCCATCCAAAATTTTCAATTTTTCTATTCTCAGACAGCTAGTTCCCTGTAATTCCCTGGACCGATGAGGTACACACCACAAAGTTACACTAATGGTTACTTGCTAGTCTCAAACCCCGACTTATTTTAACAGCCAGTATGTTCCTCAATACCAGAAACCACCAAACTGAATTTTGTTTCACTTTAATTTTCCAAATTAACAATGCAACTGTAAGGAAAAGACTTACTGAAATTGCTGTTCTAACACTGTCAGTGGTGTACTGGTGCAACTATGTACAGATCAGATTTTTAAAATATTTAATGGGTCCTGCCAGCAATCTCATCTACTTTACACACTGAACCTATGTACACCCAAGCACTACCAGAAACCTAATGATTCACATGATTACTAATCAGAGAAGGTTGTTTCTCCTGTGGGATCTCTCCACGTAGTCAGACTAAGACAGATGGAGCAAACCAGATCAAAGAGTACTCAAAAGTTCCACACTTGTACTTTGACTTGGCAATAAAGGCTAAACACTGTCTTCTGCCCATAAAATTTTGAGTGAGACTCTATTAACTTATCAGATATTTAACACAGACTGACTTGAATAATTTTGTTTTGGGTGAAAGGAATAGTTTAGCAGGAAGTTTTCAACAGGTAATTATTTTTCAACAGGTAATTATTAATTACCCACTGGTACTTTTCATATTTGACATCATCCAACAGCTCCTCTAAGGATAAAAAGGAAGATATCAAACTGGATGCCCATCAAAGCTTTCAGAAAGATCTACAAAACATGCATGCCAACCTGCACTGACTGGTATTTTGTCTTGCAGTCTAGGAACAACATACTTGAGATCTAGTTCACCTAAATGTGTCAATTTTAGAAAGAGATATAATTTTAGAAAATTGGATATTTAATCGGGCACTGTAAAATGGGACTATGTTCAAGTCAGAACCACGCTTAGGTGTGTAACAGGTGTCCTGGTTTCAGTTAAACCATGGCAAAGGTGACCTCTTCTTAAAGAGACATGAGAGGGCAGGCAACAGGTTTCTTCCTGGAGAACTTAGGAAGGATTAGTAACATGCTCTGTACTGGATCTGTAAAGAGATAAATGCTGACAAGTTTTACAAGATCACACCTGGAATCCACATGGAATCCTGCTCCTGAACCTCCCTCTAGGTGCTGGAGGGAAAGGGAAGTACCACCACCCTGACCATATAATAAACAGAAACTGGTAGCCCACACTGAGCATGTCTGATGTGTTAAACATTTCCTAGTCTGAGACCAGAATTTCAGATGCTCTCAAGAATATGAAAAAATCTCTCTGGTAAACCTCAAAAAATGGAGATTCAGAACACAGTTTTGAAGAATAGCACATGCATACTCGTAGCATGACAAGGAGGTCTGACTAATTCATAGTTCCCTCCTAATTTCAGGAGTTCTATAATTACATAATGGCCATTTTTATAATCAGCCTATGCAACAGGGAAACCACTAACTACTGTATTTCCAGAGATTTACAGGAGTGCTTTAACTTGCTTCATTCTTGCAGATTTGCCTGAAAAAATCCATTGGTATGTTTTCATCCATGACTGTTCACAAAATCATTTTAATGTGTCACAAGTGCAATGCAACAATGCTCCTTTCATATTAATCAAAAACCACTTCAAGGAAAGCAGCTGCAAGCACCAATGGCCTTCATGACAACAAATCAAGTTTTAGCCACTCTGCTCAAAGCAACATCATTAAAAAATATTCCAATCCATAAGGCGTGCATTGATATCCATGGTGTTAATGGATCAAATTACACATGCATGTCACTCCAGGCTAAAAAACACAGATCCAAAAGATACTACTTCCTTACTCCAAAAGCACTGGAATAATGCTGGACAGCCAACCAGCCAGCAGAGTAACACTGTAGTGGATGCCTTTTAGCAAACAGTCAGTTAAATGTGTGTTAAATGCTGACAAAAATAACGTGTCCAGATTATCCGTACTACCTTTACTTCTCTTCAAAGTGGTATATGGCTAGTCTTACAGCAGTAGATTTGATAAAACAACATTCAAGTTTACTAGCTTCTTCTATCCACAAAAGATTGTATCCCTACTGCCAACTCTTAATATGCTGGCTAGATAGAAAACAGAAGTTGAAGAAATGTTTAAGTTTATACAAACCTGCATACGACATTTCACTAAATCCAGAGGTACGACACCAGTGTGTGTCAGGCCACAACTTAGGACCCCACCAACGCCACAGAGAGCATAAAACTTGAGCGAGCCATATTCACAACTGTATTCTGCAGCAAAAAATAAAGACACACCATGCTTTTATATAAACTCCATGCACTGTTGGACAGCCATGTCCAGGGTATAGTTTATGCCTCCATTTCATTAGTAATTAAATGTACCACACTGAACATGCTCTGTCATCACATAGCAACATGCAGAACAAACCTGCATTCTGCATTTAACCAGGTCTAGAGGAACCAGTGCCGTATGTGTTGTTCCACAGCTAATAATCCCACCAAGGCCACAAAGGATAAAGAATCTGTTTGAGCCATAGGCACAGCTGTATTCTAGTTAATTGGAAAAAATTACATATATATGATCAATCATAAATGGTAACAATGATCAGAAAAGAAATGAAACTAAGTGCTACTTTCTCGAAAGTATTAAACTGAAATAATCTCCCATGCTGTATTATTTGAATATAGTGTTATAATGAAAAATTATTCTTATGCTTTAAAACATTTTGGACTGACAATAATGGATTCTAAGCCTTCCAAATGGAATTTGTTCCTTTAAATAAGCAAAGGAAGAAACACTGAAGTTTTAGCTCAGAGCACACTAAAACTATAGAAATTAATCCCAGAAGTTACTAGCAGAAACTATGACTGAAAGTTGCAATGTCCAACAATTTCTTATATCCAGGAAATTAGAAGAATATTATTCCTCTAGTACTCAAAAGATAAAGCTTCTTTTGTTAAATATTTTATGACAGTTTAACTTCTGTAGTTAAGTAGAGACTATAAAAATCCATAATATTGGTGTTGGAGAGATGCAGATATATTTTCAGGTACTTCTCACATTATTTACACAGATTTTTTTGTAAACTGTCTTTCAAATACAGAATCTCACATGTATATAGCTTATTTAATAAAACTGCAGATTGCTATTTATCGTCCATTGAATGCTCATACACAAGGTTCATAAAGAATCTTTCAGGTCACATTTAATCAAGGGATGCTTCATATGCACTCTCCTATACAGTGTATATACCGTGTATAAAACCATCCAATCTTAGAATAAGTTATTAATTTTCACATATTCCTATACAACACAGTTAATGGTGTCGGAAAAAAAGAATCAATTTTATTTCATTTTTGAATAAGCCACAGAGGCTATAAGTGAATGCAAACAAAAAACACTCAAATTTACAATGAACAGTAAAAAATATGTATAAAGTAGCAGCACAGTTCTGCTACTATGCTCAACATTTTAAAAATACAAGCATAAGCAAAACTAATATACTGAATAAGCATACAGAAAATAATACACTATGTAAAAAATATTCCCCAAAGTAGAAAAACAATCTTTTGCGACTAAATTTACCAGTGTTGCTTCAATATAATGGAGTAGAAATTAAAGTGTTACAACTTAGTAAGAAGTATCTCCAAGAAACACCAATGGAAATGAAAAGACAGCAAAAGCCTATCTTATGCAGAGCTTCTTTGCCATCTTTCTGGTTCTGAATTCCTTTATGAACCTCAACAGAAGTTGACAATGATGTTCAACAGCACCAGCAGAGCAGCAGATAACACTAGCAGGCTTATCCAGCTCATAGCTTTGCTAACATAACTTTTAAAGGAACTCCTTCCCACAAATGTTCCAGATTTTACATTACATTTTGTATTTATATTTTTCACCTTACTTTTAAAAATTGCCCAAACAACAAAAAATAAGTTTTTCTTTATCAAACACAGATGCCATAGTGAACCTAAGTTAAAAGCTAAAAATCAGTTATCAGAATAACTTATTTTTAATTGAGACACTGCTAAAGACTGTAAATATGCTGGTCTGGGACTTACACATACCTCAAAAATAGCTTGGCTAGCAGATTTGTAGACAGCAGAAACAGTCTGTTCTTTCTAGAATGGCTGGTTAAACACACACAGATCAGGCAGGTGTAACCAGAGAACAGACTCTAGGTCTGTTTGGGCCAGCTCTGTCTAGCTGTGTCTTTGGCCAACAGCACCAGAGCCCTGCAGCAGCTACCATGTTGCCAGATCTCAGAACTGTTTGTTCACTCGGCCTTTACAGTAATTTAAAGTCATATTCCTCAAATGACAGGGACAGACCTTGATAGCCAGAGAAAAGTAGAGTTTTATGTGTGTGCTGGATTACGGTGTTATTCAGACTGACCTGTTAGCCTGGTGTTCAAGCACAGTAATTAAAAAAGCCAGTATCAATTAGGCTTGAGCTCTTGAGAGGTGCCTAGGTTTGTAGTGGTACAGTAGTATTAGGAAAATAAAGCCACAGATCATCTTGGACTTTCTATTTCAGAAGTAGAGTCAAATTTTCTAAAAATTTTCTAAAAAAACAGCTGAACATGCCGCACAGAGGACAAGAAAGTCATTCTAGCATACCCACGTAATGATTTAAGACAAATACCCTTAAGGTACACAAATTATACATATGGCATAAAAATATATCTTCTCTGTTGAGACAGCTACATCGTAACTATTTCTGCTATCTCTCTGCTTCCAATGTGACACGTTAACAAGGACAAATTCCATGAGCCAGTCATAAAATACTTGGGTCTCTGAGCGCCGTTGTGGCTGATGCCCTGAGCTGATCTCAGAAGGTCGTGTGGTCTGTACTGACTTTGTGTGACCTTGTGCAAGTTCAGATACCTTCTGCAACGTGTTAAGTTCTCAACACAAAAGCCACAGAAGCAACTGGGTACATGAAATGATAAACTCAGCAGAAAAGGTTATAAAGATTGAAAAACTTTGGCCACCTCTGAGCACAACTGCCAACAAAGAGGATGAAGATTAAGTATAATGCTTTAAAGAAATAAGTGTACCTCCTGAATATATTTAGCATACCAAAGAGCGATTTAGGGCTTTAGTTAGCTGGCAGCAGGATTACTACACTGAAAGCCACAAATAATTTCTTGAAGACTTCGTAAAACCTAACCTGTCTTTCATGTATTATATAAATGTTTGTGCAACTCCACTGAAATACTTCAATAACCACAGTACTTCAGAAGAGGTAGCTTGCTGTAAGTAATTCCTGCTTTTTTCCCCCCCAAGTAAAATCAGAGACACTTGTAAGTTATTGACAGCTTAAAAGAATTAGAATTTTAATATCCACCTCTACTTCAGATGGACCTCAACAGGTTGAAGAGGCATGCAGAGAGGAACTGAGTTAAGTTGAACAAAGGCAAATGTAGGGTCCTGTACGTGGGGAGAACAGCCCTGTGGAGCAGCACAGGCTCAGGGCCAACCTGCTGGAAAAGGCTCTGCAGAGAAGGAGCTGGGGGTGCTGCTGGGCAGCCACGCTGTCCATGAGCCAGCAGTGTGTGTCCCTGGGGCCAAGAAGGCCACTCCAACAGGGTAGGTACCCTGTAATGCACTAGGAAGAGCACTGCCAGCAGCTCGAGGGTGATCCTGTCCCCTGACTCAGCCCTAGCGAGGCTACATGTGGAGTGCCGTGCCCAGTCCTGCGCCCCTCAGTACAACACGCACATGGAGCTCCTGGAGCAGGGAGGATGACAAAGATGATGAGGAGACTGGAACACCTCATTTATGAGGAAAAGCTGAAGGAGCTGGGTCTGTTCAGCCTCAAGAAAGGATGACAAAGTGGACCTCATCATTGTCTTAACTGTTTTTGGGTCCAAGAGGATGGACCAGGCTCTTCTCAGTGATGCTAAGCAACAGGACAAGAAGCAAGGGGCAGACACTGATGCACAGGAAGTTCTATCTGAAAATAAGAACTTCTTTACTGCAGTGACCATACACTGAAACAAGCTGCCCAAAGAGGGTGTGGAGTCTCCCTCCCTGGAGATATTCAAGAATTTGGACACAATCTTGTGCAATCTGCTCTAGGATGACCCTGCTTCAGCAAAAAGTTGGATCTGTGAGAATGATGATGACGATGACTCATTGCAGTCCTTTCCACCCTTATCCATTCTGTGGTACTGCAAGTATCATCAAGGTCTGACCTTCAGAAGTCAACAAATTAACTGAGAAACATACAGGAAGCACTTGCACTTAACTCTTAAGTGTATGCCTGTATCTTAAACAGCAAGTTTTTTGGCATACATTCCACAACTAGAAAAAAGACAAAAAGAACTAAGAAAAAAACAGCAGCAAGCACTCCTAACATATCTAGATGTTCAGGTGCCCAGCTATGAAAAAACTGCTGAAAGAAATAAGAGAAAAAGGGAAAACGGATGGGAGAGAGAAGTCTTTCGAATCCGCAGACGCAGTCACTGCTCTTCTCCACCGATGAAAGAAGTACAGGCCTACAACCTCGGCGCCTCAGGCTGCAGGCCATGCAGTCAGAAAACGCGCTCTCTGCTCCCCAAGACAAAATCTACGGGGGTCTCTGTGATTACTCTGCACTAGAACCTTCCGATGTCCTTTCCCGACAAAGCCGGATCCCTCCTGCTGCTCGGCACTCACCGCCGGCAGAGCGGAAGCTCTGCCAGCGCCTCCCCCGCCCGTGCCCTTCCTCGTCCTCCAAGCGGGCGCGTAGGCCCGGCACCGGCCCCTCCCGGCCCGGCCGAGCCCCGCCGGGCGCTGACATTCCCTGCGCCGCCCTGGCGGGCACGGGCCCGCGTCGGGGCCTCAGCGCGGGCCCCGCCAGCCCCGCACGCCCGCGGGCCTCGCCTCCGCCGCGGCCCCTCCGTCCCGCTCTCACCTTCGTCGGCAGAGGCGGCCGCCAGGCCCCGCCGCGTGGCGGAGGCCTCCGCGGGCTCCGCGGGGCGCTTCCTGACGCCGTCCTGCACCAGCTGGAAGTGCGGCGCGTAGAACGGGTTGTGCCGCGCGAGCGGCGCGATGGACGAGAACATGGCGACCTGAAGCGGGCGAGAAGAGCAGAGCGACGTGGGACCAGAAAACCCCGCCACGGCGCGGCCGCCGAGCCCCGGCCCCGCAGCTGCGAGGCGGCCCTGCCGCCCCGAGGCTGAGCCCGGTCCGCGGCGGGCGGGCGGCCCGCGCCGCCCCGACTCACCTCGCAAGATGGAGCCGCTGCGGCAGAGGCTGAACGCGGGCCCCGCGCCGTCACCTTGTCCTTCACCGCGCCGGGGGCGGGGCCGCCGCGCAACGACCCGCGCCGCGATTGGCGGAGGCGCCGCGCCAACCGCCGCGCATGCGCGGCCACCTCCCTCCCGCCCCGCGCCTGCGCCCGGGCCGAGCCCGCCCCTCAGCGCCCGGGCCCGGCCGCGGGTGGGGCTCCGCCGGCGCTGGCTCGCTGCGGCCCGCTGCTCTCGTGTTTGTGAGCCCGGCCTGCCGCGATAAACCCCGCGCCTCAGCTTCTGCTCCTTCCTTATCGCCGCTCGGCTCGGGCGCTTGCCCGCGGCGCCACGTGCCTCCCGCAGCCTTGCCCCGGGCAATGTCAAACCAGAGACACGCCCGAACGCGAGTTCCCCGTGCCGGCCTTCGCCCGTGCTGTGCTCGCTCACTCCGAATCGTGAAAACACCAGGGCGGGAAGAGCACTCCAACCCCTAGCATGGCACCTATTTTTAAGATTAGTGTAAAGAAGCCCTCGGTGTCACCCCAGTTTCCACGTGTGGTAGTCACATGCAGTAACACTTTGTGATCCCAGTCTGGTGAACACAGGCTGCAGTTCCTGAGCACAAAGCTCACCCCTCTCGCCAGACTCTGGCTGAGAACTCTGCCAGCCCAGGCACGGGCAGATCTAGCACCGGGCACTGCACCCTCGGTGACACAGCCTATGCTACAAGGGCTGCAGCTGCTCACAGAATTGTTTCTTACTGGTTTATTAAAAGCAGAATGTTCCATAACACAGGATCCACGCTTGGCCTGACCTATCTTTAACTATGGCTTTTCCAGCACAGGGTGATTTCACTCATTTTTACATCGTACAAGACTAGCACAGACAAGTTCAGCTCTCCAGTTACTGGAGAGGCAATAACTCCACTTTTTTATTGTTTTGATCATATACTTTCAATTGTAGCGCTCTGCAACAGCATACACACAGAATCCAGGAAAGCAAGAGACATGCTGAACATCCCAGCTCTGGATGGGATGTCATTCTGGACAAATGACTGCACACCAGCAGCACCACACTGAAGAAACATCCCAGCTTTGGTCAGCTAAGGGGCTCCTATCAAACTTCCAAGGAAGGTCCTTAAACCCTGGTTCTACTTGCTCTATTTCACAACAAAGTTATGAATCCAGGGAGACTGTCCTACAAGGACAAAAGTGCCCAATAGCACTGACAAAGATATCAAGGTTGGTTAAGTGACTCTTGAATAAACTACACTCCAGCTGCTCAAGTAGGAAAAGGACAAATTAAACTTGCATTCTTCAAATACTTTAATTTAGCAATCAGCTGAGAGCCCAAACTGCTGTTGAATTCATTGCCAGTGGCACCAGTGAAAACAAACCAGAATTGTTAATTTTGCCATTGCCTCTAAACAATTCTTTGTAACTATGTTTTATTTAAAAGCCAAACACTGACACTTATTTTCAATTAGATGGTAACCTCTAAAGATGATTGAGATTTGGGCTCTTATCTTGCAACTGCATATAAATGATTACAGTTCTTGCAGACTTTTCTGATTTTTAACATATAGAAAACCTCTGTTCCTTCCAATTAGAAAGGATGAGTAGACTACTTATAGACATCTAATGGCAATTTGTGTGCACAACTATACAGATGCTTATGAGTTAATCTGTAGAATTTTTCTGGAACAAACTGAGAGCTTGGTTTTTAAGAGACAACTAACTTCTTAGAGCTGTACTATTAACAAGAACTATTAAACAGCATAGCCCCATGAAAATACAGGGCTAATGTATGTTCTTACTGAATACATATAATTTCACCAAGAAAATACTTACCACTTTTTCCAGCTGTGAAGGACTAAAATAGCAATAACCTGTAATTCAAACCACCTAGATTAATTTAATTAATTTCTGAGAGACATTGCAGGTAGTAATAGGTGAACACTTGAAAGATGTTACCTTCTAGTGTCAACCTCTGTCCAATTCAGAGTAAAAAGAGCTATTGTAAATTAAATCCATCTTTTTAATCAATAGCCCTATATGTTTTATGAGGTTAGGAAAATTTCAGTTTGCAACTCTGGAGCATCTCTCCTTGTGTTTTAACACCCACCACATACCCTCTCCATTTCCCACCCCAATTTTACCTGACACTGCATACAATCAAGAAAATGCAGGCTAGTTCTTGTCTTACAGTAACTTTTCACAGTTCTAACATTTTGGTGAACCTGCAAGCAAAATCAAAGCTCTTAGGAGCTTGTTTCCCAGGTGACCTTGTTTTCAGAAATATAGGAGGTACTGAATCAACCATCCATCCACACCTCTTATAACCAGGTTAGCAGAGCAGCATCTGCTTGGGTTGTAAACTTGTATTTTACACACACTTTCCTTGTTGCAACATCAGAACTACAAGACCATGGTTCTAGAATCAGTAATGGATCATATTGTACAGACCAAGGGAAACCTTAGCTTGCAGCATTTCCTTCACCAGAATCCAAGCTTCCAATGGTGAACAGCAGTCACATGTTCTCAGAAACACAGAAAGTAGTGAAACCTCTATGCTTGTTAATTGCTGCCATGAATATGTCTAATAATTTTTTTAAAAATTCTCCTCACACATTGGTTTATCTCTTAAACATCACATTTTTTTTTCCTAAAGAACAAACAAATAATGTTTTAACCATAGGCTACCAATGCTAATAAAGAAGCAAAGTGAGGTGGAACAGAAAACTCGTGGGATTTATTTTTATATCAGCATATACACAGTACTTACAGGTTTCTATGCCACCTTAGGACTCCTTTAAAGTTCAATTAGCTTGGAGACACTGTACTCTCTGAAATATGCATGTACATATCCATTGCAGTAATTTGCTGTTGCAAAGCAGCCTGGTAAATTCCCTCAGGAAAAAGATAAGCAAGTCAAAGGGCAGTTTTAGACAAAGATAGTTGACTCACCAAACACACAATAAAAGCCATAATAACAGACAACAAAGGGTATAGACACAACAAAGGGTATGCTGAAACACCTACCTTTGCAAACACAAAATTTAAAATTATACATCTATTATGTATCTATTTCACCCAATATGTTACTTGAGACATATCAAAGTAAGCCAAGTGTACCATGCACAAGATATGCCACACAATTTTACCAGCTTCATTTGCAATTACATAAATTTTACTGCCAAGTCTTCTTTGGGACCTGTATTATTTAAAGGCATTCTTTTTGTACTCAGCTTTTTTGCTTTGACTCTGCATAAACTATTAAAGTATTTTTTAGAATATATCTTGTCCACAAAACTAGCTGAGAAGGTAATTAGCAAGAATTTTAATACATAAAGAGTTTTGTAAGGTATGCCACAGGAAACAAAACAAACCACATAGACCAAGCTCAGGAGGGATCTGAAATCATTCTGCAGGGCAGTGCTGAGCATGCTATTAGCAAGTAAACTTAGAGAAGTTCTTTCAAGCTGTTTCTTATGCAAATACAAATAAAGGTCTTAAAACACACAGAGAATTTAAGATCCTTCTTGAAAATGTTCTCTTAGACACTACTGAAGCTCTCACACTCTCACCATGGATCAGATGCTGTAAGATTAATCTCAAGACTGCAAGTGAAATCCTCTAGTGATCCACAGCCTGACACCAGGCAGGCTCCCAAGACTGGATGCATGTTGAAAGATTAGTACAGAATTTAAAGAGGAAAATATAAGCTGTGTTAACTCTTAATTCAGACAGGAAATCAAGACCTGCCAGATTTTCAGCACAGCATTCTGAGCAGTATGACCAATCATGAGAACCAAACTCAAAATAACATTGTCATGCCCATTTAACTTCCACAGACCTTTCCCAGACTTGTTGTAGCCCTTACCCTCAACAGGACTTCTGAAATCATACTTACTACATCAGAACTCCACTCATTTTTGCAACTGGATTTTGGGTACTAGTCCATAAAGTTGCTCTATTTTGACATTGTTTCTGAAAGTTCAAGCTGGCTCTGTCTAAAAAACAAGATGAACTCATGAAACAAAAGTGAGAATGTGTAAAAGCAAGAAAAAAAGGAACATCAGTGCCTATCGCTTCAGCACTTTGGTACAGAGACTATAGTATAATTATATACTCCAGCTTAACTTATACAGCAGTAGTTTAGAAGGCTTTAAGCACATACAGCTCACAGCAGTACTATGTGTTACTCTTAGAATACCATGAAAAATTCAGCTTTGAGGTCAGGAGAAAGATCCTACTCTCAGGACTACCTCACACCATTAAATGTATGAAATATAAAACAAAAAAAAAAACCCTTTCTTGAAGATGCAATGCCTTCCAACTACAACTGAACTAGATGTGGGTTACTTTGAGGACCTCTCTAATAAACTATAATCTGTGGTAACACTGAAGCTGAGAGCATTCTCCAAAACAGTGCAAAAATGAAAGAATGATGACATTTAATTGTAACATAATTCAGTTTGCATTATGTTTTGATTGTAGCTTGCTTTTTTTCTTTGATGATGTTAATAGTATCCCTGGAGTATTTCATGTAACTAGGAAAGAGATTTATTTTACATTGAAACATGCAAAGTGTTGTGAGAAATAATTTAAAGTGAAAAGAAAGTTCCTTTAGCATTGAAGAACAAATGAAAGCTATCTTCTCCTCCCATCCAAATTAAAGGCCCGACATAGGCTAAAGGAGTATGGCACAAAACTGATACTGCAAATATGATGATATTCCTCCCACCAGGTGACATGAACTGACCTGAGCTTATTATCAGATTTTTTTTTCAATATGGAAGACTGTAGCTGCACAAAATGACACCACTGATACATCATTTGTCTTGCTTTTGCTGCCTTTCAGCAATGCATTTATTTTGATAAGGAAAATCCACACACATTAAAATCATTTTTATTTTTCTCCATTTTTGACACCAAAAGTGAATGTCTTATGTTACAATTCCCCTATAGGATGGACACAAGTTTAGCTATTTGGATTACTCAAAAAAGCAGTTTAGAAGGAAAAAAAAAACATTAAACAGGAAAAAAACCCCATAACTATTGCTTTGCTACAAATTACCAAGTTTGTCCCAAAGTTCACAGAAAGTAAAGCTTCCCCATAGCTATAGTCTACACAATATTTGTACCTAGAGTAAAAAGATATTGACTATTAACTAATGTTCTCAGCTTTTTATAAGTAGCACTTTAAGAATAAGTAGTATGATTTATTGCAATTTTGTACCAAGCAATAAGACTGAACATCTGTATGCTGCAGATTTAAGCACACCAAAAATGTATACATTCACTTTGAAAAGATTTTTGCTTATCACTCTTCATTGGTAGTGAAGTCAGCTGCCTGCTCAACCAAGTTACACAACAGAGTGTTTCAGCATGCTTCCACTGAGAAAAACAGTCAATGGCATGAAAGTAGTAAATCTCACCTTAAAAGATGAAACTAGCAGAAAATGCAGCAATGCCCTCTTCATACAAGAATAAAACTTCATATGGAATTTTCACACTTTGCGAATACTTCTCTACATGAATATTTAAAGATAATCACATAAAGCTGTGTTGGAAAGACCTCGCTTTTTTAAAAAAGAAAAAAGACCACTGCTAATGTTGGAATTTTGACTGCTTCAGATAACAATCTTGACCCAAAAAAGTATTTTAGTAGCAAAGTATTATGATGTTGTTTTTATTTCCCACACATATTACTAATAAATAAGTTCCTCTAAGACATGTCTTGCCAATTAGATTTGTATTCAGCTGCTACAACACTGTAAGCACTAAAATGAAGGGATACATTTAAATGAAGTTACACTTAAACAGAGTTACTAATATGATACTAAGACTGTTACAGAAATGCAAACAGGTTTACAGTTACATTTACTAAAAAGTTACAGTAATCTACAGAAAAGGTTGCTGTTGTACTCTCTCTACATCCTAAGAGATCAAATTCAGTTATATTGTTACTGAAAAATGCATAAAGAAATGCATTTCCCTTTTCCCATGTTAAAATCCTTCTCCACTATAGTCTAGAGACAGAAGTACAACTTCTTTTCTGTACAAAGGAAAAGCTTTAAAAACACAGCTTCACATTTTACTACATTTTTGCCCTTCTCAGCTTCCAAGTTCTTGCAAAAACAAATATACATTTTCTCAAAAGTGAATTTAAAGGATGTCCACATTAAAAAAATAAAGCCTACAAAAAGTTCCAAGATTTAAAAAAATGTTACTCCTATGGCAGTGATCTCCTACTTGTCCAAAGTCCAGAAAGTTACCGATGTCCATTTAATATTATCTTTCTTCATTTATCCAATTTATCAGGTTCCAATCACATTATTTGTAAGAAGTCCTTGAGCCGATGAGAGGGCAGAAGAGTTCTCTACAATTAAAAAACAGGAGATCAAATTGGGTGTGCCTTTCAGAAAGATATATTCATTCGGCACTGCCCGGAGTGACCATTTTCATGTATTTAGAAAAAGGATTTCCTTGATTAGTTTCCATTGACTGATAAACCAAAAACATGAAGACTGAAACAATAACAAAGAGAAGAACTTTTATCCACAGGGGAACAGGGCGTTCTTTTTTTATTGGCGGTTTCTCCGACTTGATGTCAGTCGAGGTACCGTATTTTTGTGCATACTTAGAGTAACTTTCCTCCAGTATGAAGTCACTGTGCTCTAGAGGCCGGCTTGCAGCTCCTTTGATTGGTCTACGGCAGCTAGCACTGTCAAAAAAAAAATCAAATTGAAATACCGCATATTTAAAAGAGCAATCTAAAGTACATAGGGAAGTTTTAGTATAATTAAAGAACTAAGAATGATTTCTGGTGAATACAGTCCCTGTAATACTACTTTTGAAGCTTGACAGACATGTTAAGTTAATAATTCAGTGTTCGAGCAAACACTCTAAAAAAACCCCTCAAATGCTACTTCACCCTATCCACATAAAAATTATCATAGCTGGCAATCAAACTGTAGAAAGTGTCTCCCTCTGTTTGCTTTTTTAATCATTACTTTTGCAGCCCTGCTGGGATTTCTAAACATAAGATTATTTCTGACCAATAAAATATCAACTGATGGCTAAGCCAATACACAGAGCCAAAAGACAAAGCGGTCAGGATTAAAAAACCCCATGCACACTGCCAAGTTCCTCTATACAAGGAGTACACATATGTGATCTTTATTTAAAAGAGAAGAAAAAGTGGTACAGATTTAACTAGACCTCAAAACAGGAGAGCAAACTTCAGTAGTCAGCAGATACACTACAGCAGTAGCAACTGGTCTATATATTCTCCTTATGGTTAAGAGTTTATGCAATTGCTGTTTAAATTGAAGCTATAATTCATATGTTGGAAACGCAGGAGATGATTTCACATCTAAACATGGGAAACTTTTTCACATATCCTCTAAACAAAGCAATTTTTAAAATTACCTAATTAACCAGACGGTTGCTTCAATTTTTATTTCAATATAAAGATACAAAAAACCCCCAAAATGTACAAGTAATAGCCTTTCCTAGATGCCATCCTTACTCATGCTAAGAGTAATCAATATGACTGCCACCTAAAGGTAAAAATAGGGTATCTGAAAGTTCTTTCTTGCTTTGCAAAAGAAAACTCAAATATATGCTGCAAGATCTTTCCTTAATTTACAGCAGGCCTAAGCAGTTGCATCTTGTCAAAAACTTAAATATTGCAAGTCATTACCACAGAAAAGCCCTTTCCATTTAGCTTTCACCACCCAGAAATTCCAGTAATAATTCCTACTGTAGTACCACCCGGCTCTCCCTCCTCCAATTTCAATAGAGAGAAAGCTGTTTTCATTACAAATCTATGTATGTAGAATGGAAGAATAGGTGGCTGTCACAAATGTCAGTGAGCCAGAGTGCAAAAAATATTCCTCAGAAATCTATCAATATAATCAAAATATATTTCTCAGCTTAAATAGGTTTACAAGAACTGAGAAAAAAGCCCCCATAAACCCTAGAATTACCTAATTCCTGTAGGTGTTGATACTTCATAAGGGAACAATTCTTTAAGAATATCCCTTTCTACTCTTCTTTCTTCTGTAGCTCTCTCCAGCACCTAGGAAACCAAAAAACAGTTAGAGACCAAACAGACAGCAAAACAAAGAGTTTCTGCAAAGCTAGCTCAGTGACCACTACCATGTGCAATTTGTAAGAATGAATGAGTCACCCAGTGCCATTCAAGAAGTTTACTTCTTGGGTTTTAGAAGTTTAACCTTAATTATTGGCAGCCATCCAGTCACTTGTGGTGTCTTAAAGCATTCAGTGATCGCCTCAGTTTCCTTTAAGATAAAGAAGTTGTAGAAATCCTATACACCTGTGAGCCAATGATGTAGATGATCATAAAAACTTAACCATCACCTCTATCATGGCTGTGTTGAGCAGATCACAGGACTGGTTGTGACCAACATGATTTAAAAAGCAATGATGTGGGCAATCTGTCTCTTCTTGCTGTAATAAACCATATAGTATGCTGTAATAAACTACAGTACAGTAAAGTACTAACTGAAATATCCCATCAGCAGTTTGGAATAGAACATCAAGTTAACCCACAACATTCTATTTAACAAATAAGTCTACATTGCAGTCATATTGTAAATGAAGTGTTAATAGCAGCTTTATCTAGAGCTACATGAACAGACAAACAGCATCTTGTAATGTAAAATTCCACATTACAGTATTACATTAATACAATCACATATACTTGCAGGTGCTTTAGACAGTTCTCCAAGAGATGTAATTTTTGACAGACTGAATAAGTTAACAGTAAAAGAACTATTTTCTTTCTTGATAACTGTCAAGAATCTACAGATGCTTTTTCAATTCAGGCATTTGGTCTAAAGTAATTCTACTACTTAATTCCCTAAATTAAAGCACATTGCGTTTTTTCAGCATAGGCTGATTTACAAGCTCAAAGGGAGATAACCCAAGTCTACTCTACTTTGACCTATAAAGAATTTAAAAGAAAAAAAAAATCTACATTTTGTTCAGAAAAATAGCAGCACAAGAGAAATAACACATCAAAACATATTTGTCTTAGGAAAAAAGAAAAATCAGATTTTCACACACACACCCAAATCTGAAAGGGGAAGATGAAAATGAGTTTATATTCTGTTTTATGTCATGGGACAACACTAGTTAATTTTGACTGGTGTCATCTGGGCAGTGACATCCTCCACCCCCTCTTTACTAAGAAGTAAGCGCATACACACAAGAATTTTGTTCACAGAGAGTAAGGAAGAGCAATCTAAGTTTTAATTTATTTACTTCGGCTGACATCAGTAGTTTCTTTGGTGTTCTTCTGGGCATGTCTGAGAGTTCACTGACTGACAGTGTAGGAGCTGCATGCTTGAAATTTCCAGGCACCCTATTGCCAACCTGCCGAGATTCAAAATTGTTCAAACTCAGAAACAGCCAAAATACAAAATGAAAAGGGGCAAGGTGGCAGAACCAAAAAACAAAACCTTTATGTGCATTGAATTGCATGTTAGAAGTTAACTGAAGAAGGTTATGTAAAAGATGCTCCAAGATCAGCAAAGGAAACACACTGCTTATCATTCCAAGTAGTTTCTTTTAAGCCATTTAGAAACATAAAAGCTATTTAGTTCACAAGAAAAGCCAAACTTCAAAGCAAATATTCTGCATGTACTTAAATAAAGTATCTAAGCTTTTGAAGTGGTTCTTTTCAGCCCTCCCCCCGACAAATGACATTAGATGGGACCTAGGTGTTGACCTAGTCCCATCTCAAAGTGAAGAGTATTAGGTTCTAAAACAGATACTGTGTTTCTAAAAACTACTGAATACTCTTATTTTCCTTAAAACAGTCTTCTATTTGACCAAAATAGAATGATTTTGTCAGTGGATACATTACAGAAAAATACCACAATTGATTAAACATATTTACTAGGGTCTCGTTGCTCGCAGCCAATACAGTTTCATTTATGGGAGTACTCTCTGATATTACTGCATCATCTATAGGCAACTGTGCTGTAGCTTCCACCTGTTTGTTTAAAACAAACAAAAGACAACAATTGAATAAAAGAGCCACTGGGACCTGAAGAGTGAGAGAAAAAAAAAAAAAAAGGCTTGTCTATTACAAAAGCCTCTCATCACCCTTTTTCTTGGTGTTCTTCTTGACACTCTTGTAGACTCCCTAGAAAATGCCTGCAGAGGTCCACTTTTTGAAGATCCACTTGTCCAGACAGTCTCAGTAACTCCATCTTGAGAATAGGTCTATTCAAGCATCAAACACATGATCATACACATGAAAACCAGCTCCAAACATCGGATACTCACAACCAAAAGCCAAAATAGCATGCACACTCCAGAAGCAACATGTCTACAATCAAAAAACTGTGGATCCTAATGCATTCAATAATGAATAGCTAGCTAGATTAGTAGCACTGACCAGAATACTTATATTTGAGCATACTGTTGTTCAAATACAGAACTGAATAGATAATGTCCAACAGTAAAAACTGCTAATTTCCTCACTGCCCTAGAATGAGCTAACATGAGGAGTTACATCAAGTCATGGACAGCAGACACAAAGCTTTCAGTCCCATTGCATTTCCTGCCTACACACACACACACAAAATAAATCTATGAGCATAAGCAGAAAGCATCACCTTTTTCTCTAAACAGATCGGGTTCTATTATCTCAAGCAGAGGTGGGCACACTTTATGCACAGCCACCTATGTTTCAACAGGAACTAGTCTTGAGCCACAGGGGTTAGGGAGAGACACTTAATGATCTTAAAAAGTTTCAATGTACAGGGCTGAAACTAACAATTTTGACATAACAGCAGGTTTAAACAATCAAGCCTGACACAAATCTCTCACAAACTGAAGTAACAGCACGAAGCACCAAACTTTTATAGCCATTAACAAAAGCACATCATTCCCTATGCTTTACTGCAAGTTTCATGCTCAAAGGAAATACTCCCCTCAAAACTAATTCCAAGATGGAAAGAGAGATGTGGATCTGCTTCATCTAGATTACATACAAGATTTTCTTTTTTATTTGGTTAAGCTTAAAAATAAAAATTATTACTTTAATACTTCTATCTTTGCACGTTAATACCTCAGAGTGATGTATTACCAAGTTTTTGGGGGTTACACTCATTGCTAAATAAATAAAATTATACACTGCAACTGTCAGTTACAGGTTCAATAGTGGAAATGACTTCACTAGAACAGTACCAGCCCCAAAACAATGTGTTAAGAGAACTGGCTGAAAAGTATTAATTGAGAGGGGACAGTAAAACTAGATGCTGAGCTGCTTTAAGGTTCTATGACAAATTCTGTCTAACAGCTACTACACACACAGCAGAGGGAGCACAAGTGTTTCACTTCATTGCCAAGTCACTGAAGTACTTAATAAAACAAATGCACAGACCTCAGGTCCAAACAGATTCAGATTTTTTTTTCAAGAATTGTAGATTTCAGCCTGATTTTCCAAAATTCTTTACAATTTTAATAGACTTTTGATGAAACATCTTCTAACTCCTTCTTAAATATTTACCAGACACTGCATTCTATTCCTTCCTGCAACCTACAATCACAATTCCCCACCTCAATCCCACACACCTTCTATTTGAGAGATGTTCTTTAGAAGCTTAGAGAAAAAAATACTAATTTCAGAGTGCTTCTACTCCAACAATCTACTCCAGAAAGGAGGAAGGCAAATTCACTTATACTAGTAACCACGAGCTCCCCATTCCAGACTATTTGATTATGAATTACTTATCTTCTAATAAAAGTTAGAAGCACTTCACTAAAACCTGCCTCTCTTCTTCCAATGCTTTAATCATATGTTTTAAGTACCAACTTTCCATTTTTTTATTGCATGAAAAGTCTAGGAAAAACCAGAATCTACTGCATAAAACCCATCCAGATTTCAGTAAAACACAGTCAACAGACAAAATGAAGAAATAAAACTTGTTGTCTACAATTATAATTATCCTTGCTATCAACAGAGCAGACCTCTAACCCTATCAAAATGTAATGCTCATGTTGGTTACACCAACACCCTGTAACGTAACCAGAGAAACTACAACAGTGTGGTACACAAGCAGTGCTCAGTGTCTGCTTCTAACTGTCAAATAACTCATGAGCAGTGGAGCTATAGATTACGACTTTACCTCAGCTATCACTTATCAAGTTACTATACAGGTAGTAAAAAAAAAAATACAGGGAGGAGTAGGGGAACACAGCACATGCAGAATGTCACTGTACAAAATTTCAGGAGAGAGACTAGTTCTACATTGCTCCTTAACATTTAACATTGTTTAGCCTGCCTCCTTCTGCCCAATGCCATTTACTATGACATGTCAGGCTCAGTTTTGAACGCCTACTCTAGACTCACCTACTGGATTAGTGGAGGGCATCTAAATTAGGGTTTTCTGCCAACTTTTTACAATGTAAAAAGAGGTAATTAAACACACAGCTGAGCTCAAGTTCCTCCAGCCCTCCACTGCCAACTGACTGATAAGACCCATATTCAACCTCCCCACCCAATTTCTTTTGCAGCAGTCTGCCTAATAACTATCTATCTATTTGCACTCTTCTCAAGAGAGCAGCTACATCCAGCCATGCCAAATGACAAACAGTCCTGTAAGCTACGTACGTCTGGTCTAAAAGCAGTGCTGCACAGGACCTAGAAGTAACTAGCAAGTCTGCTCACACCACACTGCCCACCAGCTCAGCCTCACCGTGCCTCAGACACTCCATCTTTGTGCCAATGCGCAACAGCTGAAATAGTTCTTCAGATGAGTATAGTCCCTAGACACATTGCTGAAAACCTACAATGCAATTCCACAGGAAGAAGAGGAGGGAAAAAAACTCTTCTCCACGTTCTGGTTTTGTTCTCAGCAAAATACATGACTACACACATTTGCTAGCCAAAAGCATTAAGTTGTTCTTGGCTTCAAGAGCTGCAAAATTTAACTGGGGGTGGGTGGGGCTGTTTGTTTTGGGTTTTTTAGGAGGTTTTGTCTGCTGTATTAAAAAACAAAACAAAAAATAAACCAAGAAACAATCAGAAGTTCAAAGGTAAAAGGTTTAATAAACTAAAGAGAGTCTCTGAAGAATCTGGCAATTTTTAAATTTTTTTATTATTCTTTTGATTAACTCCTGGTAATTAAAATATGCAAGTTGCAAAATATTGCATCTGTACTGCATGTGTAAGATTGCCAAAAGAGTAACAACCTGATACCAATAGAGTGAAACTGGATGACAAAAAATTGAGTAAACAAATCATCACTTAAAATACCACAAAAGTACCTCACTAAATCTCTTTTATTCTGTGAGTTCCTGAAGGCTACAAGTTTTGTTTGCTGACAGCAGAATTAAATATCTTTATTACACTGAAGCTGACAGGGATTTCTGGCAGAATAATAATTTTGAAAAAAGTGATTCCTAAAATACAAGAATCGAAAGATTAAGATGCTCATTATAAAGACCATTACAAGCAGATGTTGCCTGATTAAATTGAAGAATGTTTGGTCCATTGAACTATGTGTGTTTTAATTTTTTGAAGTCAAATCTCTTCAGCTTGCACCCTAAAACTCCACCTTAAAGTAAGCAAACTAGTTATGGATCTCCACAGCTGTGCTGTATTACTCAAGGTCATAGAGCAACATTTTACCTGCTTTAAGAGACACCCATAGCTAAAGCATGTTTATACATATACACCCAGAATCTAAATAGCAAGCATCTGGCATTTAACAAAGTATTAAGAAAATTCACTGCGATCTGCTAAAATACACTAAGCAATTAACAAGTCAGATTCTGAGTCACTGACTGTTTCTTTACAAGTCCTTTACTGTAGCATAACTCCACTACTACCTGGACAGATGAACAACACCCTAAAGACTCTTAAGTACCCTAAGCTGGGGAAGAAGTGGTGACACTTTCACAGCAGATGGGGAAATCACCATCAACTACCAAACCCTGCATTCAGCAGTTTGAAAATCAGAGGTGCTTCTGTAAAATGCCTCTTCCATCAAGAGAGCAGAACTAATATTTATAAGTAAAGAACAGGTGGTATATACAGGTGGGAGATCTACACTTGTTATTTATTCTTTTTCTTCACAGGAGAAGTTTTTCAACAAATTTTGGTCTACTCTAGTACTGCTGCTACAACACAGTTGAAGAAAAAACATTACATAGCACATAGATAGCATATGTGTGTACACACATCCACACACCTGTACATACAGGCATATACCCAAATACATTACTTCACAAATTACATTTAAATGAGTCATTAAACAGATGTATTTAAAATGCATACCTGTATCTGTAGATATCTAATCATATATATATGTATGTATTTAAAAACACTTGTTAAAAAAAACCAAAAACTCCCACAGATTCCTTTTTCCTAACTTTTCTTTTTTTGAGAAACCACTGCTTTTATTAAATCAAGTTGATTGTGAGCATCCAACAGAAAGCCACCAGCCCATGTGATTTAAATCTGCCAGGTCTCCAAAACTAAACATGTTAAGGTTGCCTACTGTTCTTCTCCAGGAGGTGCTACAGCAGCTGGCAAGTCAAACAGCTTTTAGCAGACCATAACTTTGAACATTATCAGACATGCTAAAAACAGCCATTATAGTTAATTCACAAGATTTTCATGCTATGTTAAAACAGGCTTTCTAAAAGAACTTTTAAAAACCATCACAGCTCACTTAGTCAAATGTGATGTTAAAGGTAGCAAGGTGTTTAGTGAGCACATCACCTGCAGTTAGTAGCTGTTCCACGTGCCACCATGACAAACATACCTGGTTGTGTTCAACGACTCTCTTTTGTTTGAGTGCTACTGGTGTCTTCGTCCTGGCTTTCAGAGGTTCTCTCTTCTCCAGCCTCAGCTCAGCCTTCGGATCTGCAACCAGTTTTAATATAACTAGTTTCTATAATACTACTGGTTATTGTACTAGTTGAAACCAAATGTATTTTAATAAAAATTCATTTTGAGAGACAACATAACTCTTATGAGTTAACATTTCTTTAAAAAGCTGTGAAACAGGTATATTTCTTATACTTTAAATTTATAAGAACAAAGACTTTTGAAGAATAGCCTTAAAATTATTTCAAAGCACTGATCCACATATTTACTTTTTTTGCTAAAAATCCTACATTTCAGATAAGCCTTGAAAAATCCAGCAGGTACATTTAGAAACTGCTATCAAATTGCAACTCCTTTAACCAAAGTACCATTCTATTAGTGATTGTAGTAAAGGTATTGAAGCTTGATGTTGTTTGAAATTGTTAGCCAAGTTTCCTCTAATATATGTCCTTTTATATAAAACCCCATTTTTGATGCAATAGAAAGAGTAGTTAGCAGTCATCTCACCCATAAAAGGATACTTTACTTACACTGCTTTTCTAAAATTCTAATAGCTTTACATCAACTTATTTAAGATTTATTAACAAAAAACTTTTTTTTTGTAGGGGAGAAGGGGAATGTTTGGGTTTAAGTTTTTTTCCCAGTATGTGAACACTTCAGTATTTATATGATGCATATGTAACTATAAGAAGTTAGCAGCCAGTTGTGACTGGGCTCTTGGCTGTCCCAAACATGAATAAATCAATATCTAATATCCTTTCCCCCTTAAAAGTGAAAGATATAAAAGTTGAAAAATAAGCCCAAAAATGCAGGGGAGATCAATCTAATTATTATTTGTATTTCAACCCTTTCTGTCCTATGTCCATGGAAATTCATGTAAAAAACAACACAATCCCACTCCCAAAACCAAACCACACTAAATAAGCATCTTCTAACAATCCATTCAAGCACAGTTTTTAAAATCTGTGCTGTTTTTATTTTTTGTAAATTGCACAATGGTGTTTTCTCAGTTCCACTTCCCCCAACACTACACATGCTTGATATGAACTTGATATTAAAACCCAAAAAACACACACCCAGGACCAACCAATCAACCCACCCCCAACTAAGACCATAAGGAACAGAGCATAAAAGGGGTTGAATCATAAGTGTTAGCCATTAAACAAAAAAGAACAAAAATTTAATAAACATTCATTCATTAACCCACAGTAAGTAACTACTGTGAGCACCATAAGACAAAATTGGACTAGTACTTAAGTATGAAGTGCAAAGAACATTGAAACACCCAATATGTAGTTCTCCTGTCTATTGGATTTACAGGCTCCATCCAGTCTAGAGAAAATGGATAAAAGGGACCAAGTCAGTAGCAAAAGGTTTCCTTTCCCAGAACAGGCACCTGGATCACTGTGCTGGTACTGCATGATCAAGTACATGACTGACAAGGCCTACAGCCTTGCCCAACAGCAAGATCATACCTCTTCAGGTTATTTCTACTGTAAGTATTACTTATCTATAATTTGAACTGTTCCCATGCAAGTTCCACTCGAGTCTTACCTTCCTCATTGTCACTGTACTGGTCAGAATCATTGTTTCCATTTTGTCTGGTGTTCTCAGTAGCGGAAATTGCTGGGAGAGGCACAGGTGCCTTCAGGTCAGGACCTTGTTCCATCAGTTTCAAAAGCTTTTTCTCATAAAGTTTCCTAGTAGTAGCTATAACAAGGAAGGATACATGCTAAAGAAACAGCTTTAATCATTCCTGACTTGACTGATAGAACTTGGCTGTTACATATTCTTTGGGAATTTCTGAACATAATGTTTTATTTATTTTTCATCAGCCCAGAGTATCTCTCTCTCTATATATATATCTATGTGTGTATGTGTACAGATATACAGTATAGATACAGATACTAAGTACACAACTCTGCCTCTAAGGTCTCTAACTTTTCAGTTTAAGAGAATACTTAGATAAACTCAGACCTCTTTGTACGCTGAAAGTTATAGAAAGGAAATCTGTGGAAAGGGAATGTACCTGCTTATTAGATGTTTTGTTTCATATGCTGCAATATACAAGTTGCTATTCCCTCACCAAAAAAGAGTGAATTTGATAGTGCAAGGGCAACAATTTCCATGCAGATTATTCTTCTAATTCTCTTACCTGGAATGAATTCCCCTGCCTTTGCCTTCAGTCCAATAAGCATCAGAGGTAATGCAAGCAAGCAGCAAGAACAGAACTTTCTGCTTGCTGCCATGTAGCCATGAGGTTGGCTTGCTTGAGCCAAGAGGACAGCTGTCTAAAAAATTTTAAGTCTAGCACATACTTCCACATCTGGACTTCGTTGGCAAAAATCTGTAGAGGTGACTGGTGCCTGAGCTGTCAGCTGCAGAAAACAAAAATCTAACTTTTGAAGTTTGCTGATAAGAGGAAACCACCATTTAAAAGAAATGGCAGCCTCTCAAGGAAGAGTCCATACCCTCTAAGAATTAAAGGCAATAAATTAGACTGAATGTAAATGCCTTTCCAGTGGACTACACAGGTTCTTGAGTACTATCCAAGAAGTACAGGATGAACAGCAAGGCATGCAGAATCAGCTAACCGAAAATATTACAGATAAGACTTTGAATACACACAGGACTGTAGGCTCAGTCATGGACACTTCCATCCTAGGATTTCAAGAACATTCCACAGAAGGCTCTGCATACTACAAACAACAATCTTTTTCCAAGAGTTGTGAAATCAAATTCCCTTGCCATTAGGCTACTGCACAACCTGAAAAGCAAGGCACTTTGATCTGACATCACAGACCAGTGCCCAAGGCAGGAGATTTGGCTGGGGTCAGGCCTACTCCTGATATAGGCCAGCACACAGGACAGAATGCTAGGCTAGAGAAAAACATTAGCAAAGGAAAACATTACTGCACAATGCAGTGAGTAGGAAATGCTCTAGGGAAAGGGAAGTTCCCTGTTCTCATTCTGCTCTCAATACTATTAGGTTATTATGTAAGACGTATTTCCTAGTTAAGTGGGCCCAGATCTAAACCTCTGAATCAGAAGACCTAACTATAACTACTCCAGCACTGAACTTTAACTAATAGTTACACAGCTTCAGAAAAGAAGTTGGAACATCTCTAGCTGGCCTAGAACAGGAGAAGCAAACTGCAGACTTGCTCACCTGCAATGCTTCAGGACTTCTCAATGTAAACAGTTCAATGCAAATATCCTAGGTGGGAAGTAGGATTGCAACAGTACTTGTACTAAAAAGTAACTGTATCAGTGAAACTTTACAAGTGAGCTATGGTGAGAAATAAATCAGATTAATATCTACTAGTTCAATTGACCTACCTACAATTGGGCCAGGATTTACTCCATACTTCATAAGTTGCTCTTGAAGGTCTTCATTACTCATCTCTGTTACATCTAGGCCATCCTTCTCCTCTGGTCTGGGTTTGTCAGTTTTCTTTGTAGCTTTCTGAGAACAGGAGGGACAAATGAGAGACGGTGTTTCCAGTTAATACTGAACACATCTTTTTCTTCTAAGGGAACAGAAAAACAGTGTACTAAACATATAAATCCAGAAGAAATTAATTCTATTCTCATCCATGATCACTACTAAAGCCTATGTGAAACAGTATAAACATTTACCCCTACTAAGAAAACATGTACAAGTTTTCTGCTTAGGAAGGAAATATCTATTACAAGTCTCCTCTTGAAATCACTCATTCTGGTCTTATGTTTTCATTTGAAGCTCAAGTACACAGCGGGAAAGGATTGCTTTCCTATGACTGGAAAAGCAAGCCTCTAGCCATTTCATTATCACTACATAAAACTACAAATATTTATGTTACATTGGCATTTCTTTGCATTATTTTTCTACCTGATAGGTCGTTTCCTCCTCTAATGATATGGAACAAGTTCTACCTTCAACGAAGTTTCCAAAACCCCTATTACTACTTGTCCTGTCATTCTCTGTGAGATTACATGACATTACAAGGTCAGTACAGGAAAGGCAAAAATCAGAAACAGTCTCATATTTTCAAAACCCTGCTTGTCTGCTTAGGCCTCTGATACTTGTAGCTCTAAAAAATTCTAAATCCAACTCTGGCAACGCTACTTGAGCACTTGGCAATGCACCATCACCACATGCAGATGGTTATCAAAATAATCTGCTGAGATGCTACTCCTAAATTAGCAGTTTCCGCTCGATCCAAACAGAGTGATCATAACACTTCAACTTGGGGAGCCTCTGTTGCTACAATAGAGATTGTAAAAGTGAAGAGGTAAGACACAAAAAAGCATGCTTAGGATTTGCATACTCTTTACTAGAGAGCCCTTGATACTGCTTTAAAATAACTCATATTTGTATCTCAAAGTTGCATTATATAAACAGAAACAATTTCTGCACTTAGCATTTTTCTCAACTCAGTTGTCCAGAGGGCCTATCTGTTTTTTGGGGGTTTTTTTGGTACTATCAAAAGACAAACTCCAAATACAAATAGGCTATAAACACTCAGTAATGATTAACAGGTCTTCTCCTTGTGGCATTTTATAAGATAGCAACAAAACACTTCAAGATGATTTACACAAACTAATAGTATCTATCTAGCTATTAATGCAAGTTCAATATTTATTTGCATGCAAGCTTGGTCTTGCCTCAAATATCTTGGTATTTTAAAACTAAGCAGGGACTGAATGAGGGTTTCCCAAATATATCTGACTCCAAACTTTCCTCTGACTTCTGGATATTCCAGCACGATAAGCTTAAAATCAGCTGCTGAAGGATCATGGCATTTCTTTAAGAAATAGCCTCCCAACAGTCCAAAGAAAGTATAGGGTCATTAAAAAACAGATTTGACCAAACATAGATTTACAGCTCACTTTATCAGTCATTCCACTCCTAATTAGTTTTTGCAGCAATTGAACGATATACAAGAAACAATCAACCTGCATCTGCACAAGACTTTTCACTTTTGAACATGTTTGTCATGACATAATGCAATATTTAACTTGACATAAATGTTAATTTCATATTAAATGTGGTTTTTTCTGGACTACTGAACTGTCCAAACAGAAAAAAGTTCTGAAAAAAATGCTGTGTTTTCTTGTTGAGATCTGTTTAGACTAATGACAGCTCTGGTGTTTGCCCACATCACCAAGCAGATTAATCAAGATGCTAGTCCATATTTCAGAAAAAAAAATACCATGGTGCAGCAAATCAACATTCCAATAACACGTTAGAACAACTGGAATCCTAATGTAACGTATCTCTACTTTTATTCACTTAGAGACCACAGAAGAGACTACAACAATATACACCAGAAAAACTACTCAGCATTCTGGATGCTTTACAGAAATCTTAGCCATCAGAAATCTAACTGCAACTAATGAGTACCAGGGTACTCTAACACAAGTAAACTTACACATCTCATGGTTTCTTTGTGGCTTTGTTTCCTTCAAAATACCATTTCACTTTTTCCTGCACTACTGTCAGAAACAGAGATCATCAAAACAGCCAGTTTCAGCAAAGAAAAAGAGTAGGGAGGGGATGAAGGAAGTTGAAAGCAATCTGTGTTCTTCAATAATTGGGCCAGATGAGTTCATTTTGTGTTCTGCAAGGTCACAGCTTTTACTTTTGAACACCTATTCTCCTTAGAGCAGGAGCAAATTACTTCCCTTGTACAAGTAGAAAACTGCCATCTAACCATTCACTGGACCACAAGGTGAGTTCCTAGAAGCATAAGGCTGGATAGAAGAATTTCTCACACCTCAGCTGTGGTATGACAGCATCAACTTCAGCAACAATGCTACATTTAATTACCACTGCTATTATAGTAAAATGCATCACTATGCTTCCTGTGAATCAGGACAACTTGTCTGCTGGACCACACCATGAGACAGACCAAAAAGAGCTAGCCTAAAAGTTTAACACTGTAAGTTAAATACAAACAAACAAACCCCACACCCTCATTTACCTGTTTCAAGACCACTAGCAAAATTTGTCTTACTGTGGTGCAGAGATGAAGTGCTTGAAATGAAATTGTGGCAGAATTTGCCATTGTAAGGTAGTGCCACTGACCATTTTACCCATACGTAAATATTTTTGCAGATAATACACCCAAATCTATGTAAATATTTTTGCAACAATATACCCAAATCAATAAATCCTTATCTGAAGATCTTCTAATCCGATCCAGAGCTCACAGCATAAAAAAAAAAATTGCTAGTCATTGCTATTTTCTAGAAAACAGAAGATTATCTGCATACTTCACTTGAGAGAGATTTGTTCACATCAGAAACAGCAATTTGGTAGTGGTACCTGTCAGGCTCGGTTTCCAATTGCCTCGGAACTAACTCTTCAAACAAGCACTGAAGTGAATTATAAGCACGGGGCTGCCACACAGCATTCTCAGTACCAGGGCCACAGAAAAACAACAGCATAAGAGAAGTTCATCTTCTCCAAGTATCATCTCTTGACAGCACAAAGCTTTCTCATTCTTTTGCTAGCAAGAACAGCAGACAATGCAAACAACCAGAATTCAGCCTTAGAACCTACCCTAGGCATTCCTGCTGAATAGAAATTAACAGCCAGAAATCAGCTTAATTAGGCAAACTCCATAAGTGCCTGTACTAGTCCTAGCACTGTCCCAAAGACAAGCATAAGAAACATGTTGAAGAAGCTGTTAAATAATAAAACCAACAACTATGGGACATCACCAAAAACTATTTTCAAATCCCAAATTAAATGGTATCTACATCAGGATACACAAGGATTTTAATCCCAAACAGGCACAGATTCATTACTAGACACAGGAAGGGTCAGGGCTTATTTACGATTTCTCTGAATGAGGTTAAGATAGGCTAAAGAAAGCCCAAATCACACCAGAAGAATGCTGTTTAATTCTCCAGTTTGCAGAGTTCCCTCTAGTAACAAATAACTATTTCTCTTAGGAGAGCTGAAGGAGCTGGATATGCAAAGTATTAATAATAGATTTATATTGTAAAATAGATAGATCCCCTTGTACTTTTTATTCTACCATACACAATAATTTCCTCCAATAGAATTTCCCTTTATAAAAATCAAGTCCTCCTGAACTTTTTAACCTTAAAGGCCTGGAGACAATATTTACCAAGAGCTACAGGACCGACAAAATACACAATGGAAAGGGAATTATGCAGCAGCAATTCAAAAGATACCGATACACGCAACTTGGAGAATTTACTACCTTTTAACCTTAATTAGTAAGTGCCAGACTTAAAATTTCCAAGCCTATGTACAGTAACAGTCATAAATTATAAGATTATGGACTATTCAACCCTTCCACCCCCTTCTCCTCCCAGACACTAATTTCCACGTTACTTGGTGAAGGAAATGCACCCACTCAAAGTCTGAAGGTGCAGAACAGCCTGGCAGGACTTCTCACTGTAGCGGAAATTACTTTGTCATCTTATTTCAGCTTTCTCTCAGCCAGCAGATGAGCGCTTTTTAAAAGGCCACAAAGGATTTAAACTGTTTGCTGGGTGAAGGTTTGTGTGGCACATTGTAATGAAGACATACAGCCACACAGGAAACACTGAATAGATTCCCTGCCTTCACTGGGCATGCACAGATGCTTCTGTGGAAAGTATACTGGATGTACCTATCCAGTACACTTTCCACAAACGTAATCTTCATAAACTACCACTTTTACTATTACTTTCTCCTCTCCAGTAGGGAAGGGGTTGAAGCTGTTGTTCCCTCAGGTACAGATATCACAACGACAGCATTCCAACTATGATGAGCTGAAGCTGCTCTTTATTTACTTAATTACTTGATCAGAACAAAAAACCTCAACAATCCAAACAAACAACTCTTCCCCCCTCACCTCACCAAACCAAACATCCTTACCTGTATGACCTTTCAAACCATGTATGACCTTTCAAACAGGCCCTTCAGGTCCAGATGTTCTCATACTTTCATTAACAGGACACATTTGACTGATCTTTTTAATATAATCACTTTAAAGGTCAAAATTATCGCTCAATATATGCTTTAGAAGTGATTCTTCCAGGACATGAAACACACAACAAGCTCAGTCATAACAATCTATGCATTCTAAGCTCTGAACAGCTCCTGTTTGACAACAGCATCAAGACAATAGTTTTGGTACATGCTTTAAAATAATGGTCCTAGGGAGGCAAAAATGTAATTTCATAGTTATTTTTCCTGTGAGCTATCTTTGCTGACATTCAGCCCATAACTAACCAGGACAAGGAGCATTCAGATGCAGCAAAACAGTGTCTTGCACACCTAGTCACTGTCCTCACATACCACTATGCTAAACAGGCTTAAGGGAAAAAAGTAAAAGAGTTGCTCAAAAACATTAGTAGAGCTGGAGAAGCTGGCTCCTCCAGACAATATTATCAGACTGAGGCACAAAAGGGCATGATTTTAAAAGATTTTCCTGTTCTGGTAAGAATAGGTAGCCAAAGTGAGCTATATATTCTTGGGCTGGATAGAGCTAAGCCAGAAGAGTGACGGATTCAAAACACATAATTTAGAAAATAATTCAAACTACAGGATTTTGTCTCTGCACAGCTTTTATTAATAGAAAATATGCACTTAAATGCATTATCCGATGTTCAGAACTTGGAAAAACCCCACTAAAATGACAGTGTAGACAGTTCAAAACTACTAATGCCATGTCAAAGCTCTAAGGCCAGTATTAAGGGAGCGGGTGTAGCTTTCAGCGCTGCAGCACGGCCATTGAGATGACCCCTCTGCACTTGCTGCTCACCCCCGCTGTGAGGAAAGCGAAGCCTGTCCCCTGCAGGAGCCCAGGGCACCGGCTGAGCGCGCCCCCTGGCGGCCGGCCCGCGCCGCCCCGCCCGCGGCTGCTCCGGTCCCGAGAGCCTCCCGAATATCTGCTCGGTAACGGGAAGGACGAGCGGGCCCACAGAGGGGCGGGGGAAGGCCCGTTCTTTTACTTTATTCCTCCTTTCCATAAATCCTTGCAGTTCCAGCTGCCTCCCTTGCCCACTATTTCTAACTTTCAGACGTCTGAGTGCTTTCCCTCCTGTCCTCTCAATCTTATTAAGATATTTTGCTTTGGTTTTTCACCAGAATCCCAGTCCCCTGGGATGTCAGCCTTCCCTCACTCTTCCTCCTCTTTCCAATTGTTCTGGGAGCAAATTGCTCTGGAGACGTGTGTGCTAATCTTTTTGAAGGACACCTGATCAGAGAAACCCCCTTATGCCAAAGACATTGACAGGGACAACACTTACTCCGGCTACAAGCAGTTGCAGGACTACTCAAGTGGCACAACGAAGGCAACAAGCACACAATCATCCAAGTTTGTTTTGCTTGGGATTTTTCTGAGTGTTTTGGCTGGGGTTGGTCGTTGGTGGGGGGAGGGTTAGCTCAAGAGGATGGCGACAAAACACAGGGCACAAGAAACCCAAATCTGATCAGCTCTCACTACAGTATTTGCTGAAGTTCTGGAACTTCTGATGATACAGTGTGCTGATACTAACACACAAGATAAGCATAAATAGCACAGAGCCTTCCAGACATTGTTAACAGAAGTGTAGGAGTACCACCCATTCTGTAAACATCAAAAAAGTCACCCATAATTGTTTAAACTTAAGCACTGTGGAAAGGAAAACTCTGATCTGGGATAGGAACTAGCAGTTCTGAGGTGCTCCTCCTCCGACAAGCATGAAACAAGTCAGATTCAAGCTCATCCTGTTTTACTCAAAAGCACCTTATGAATGCTATCAGCAGACCACGCTAAGTCCGAGAAATGTCTGTTTCACTGCACCTGCATTCAGCGAATGCCAGTTAAGTGTCTGAAATAGACAGATGCTAAGGAAAATAACTTGGTTTCAGAGATCCCTTATTCTTGAAGTTGTAGTTTTTAATTTTTTAATTCAAGAACTGTTCTCTTGGGCTTTTGAAGGTTAAAGCGTGAAAGTGAAAGACCTTCAAAAGGACTCCGTTTCTCGCCACTCCCTTAACTAATGACCTTTGAAACACAGTATCTAAGATACAATTAAATAGTTTCACTATCACACGCATTAGGACTCCGGAAGCTGATAATCATTATCCAAGCCTTTCCTCGAGATCAGACATCTTACAATTATCAATTACAAGACTGCTTTCTCAAGATATGCAAATTTATAGTCCACTTATGAAAAGCGAAGAAAGAAATCACAGCTTCCCAAAGACAAAAATTTCAAATGGCATCAGCTTTCCCTCCTTCCTCACATGTGTGAAGTCTAAGAAAACAAGCACAGTGGACTAACTGAACAGGCAGCAGAGGCGCTTTGCTGTGATACACATCTCAGAGGTACGAGCAAGATGTGTACATTACGCAGACCCTCTTTACACTAAACAGTCTGCTTCATTAAGCGAAACAAACCAGCTGTTCCCACAGCTTCATCCTTTCATTTAGAGGCATTTACACCGAGTAGCGTTGCCGCCGTACAACCGAGACAGCGGACCGGAGTCCTTTCCCGAGCAAGTTACAACCTCGTGCAGTTCTCTCGCTTCGTTCCCTCTACACCGAAACAGCCTCCTTAGGACACCGCTCGCCAAGCTGCAGTACAGGTTTCCCAATTTACAGCGGCACTCTCCACGCGCTGCCCGTGCCCCCCGAGCCAGCCGCTCCAAAGGGCGCTCAGGGTGCCTGGAGGAGCAGCCGGCGGCCCGCGGCACCGACCCGCCGTCCCAGCCCGCCCCCGGCGCGGGGCGGCCGCCCGGCAGCGCCGCTGCCCCTCTCCCCAGGCGGCGGGACCGTCCCGGCCGGGCACGATCCCGCCCCCAGCCCAGCCGGAGACTCTCCAGACCGCGTGCGGGCACCCCGGCGCGTTGTGCCGCCCGCCGAGCCGCGCGGGCGGGCGGAGGCGGCCGGCCCCGTTCGGGCGGGAAAGCGGGCCCGAGGCTGCCGGGAAGCCGAGGCGGCGCGGGCAGGAGGCAGCGGTACTCACCCGCCCGGCGGCAGCAGCTCCGCGGCTCCGGGCGCCGAGAGGCGTGGGCTCCCGCTCCTCGTCGCTGGAAAAGTCGGGCTGCGCGAGGGCGGGCGGGTTGCGGGCGGTGAGGTGCTGCAGGTAGAGCTGCACGTACACGTCCTTGCGCTGCTCGCCGCCGGGGAGGCTCACATTGTTAGCGATCAGCTCGCTCTTCAGCTTCTCCTTGGTCAGCACCGACGGATCGGCCAGGAACTCGGGCATCGCCGCCGGCCGCAGCCGCCGCCGCTCTCCCGGGAGAGGCACCAACAAAGCGCGGGGAGAAGGGGCGGGGGAGCGGGAGGAGGAGGAGGACTCGCCTGCTCCGCGCCAGGGACCAGCTCCACAGCGGGCGGGCGCGCGCACCGAGCGCTTCTTCCCAGCCAGCAATAAACTGCGTCCTGATTGGCGGGAAGGGCAACGAAGCGGCCCCGCTATTGGCTGGTGGGCGGAAAGGGGGCGGGACGCGCGGGAGCAGCGGCGTTGGTGCTTTGCGCGAGGGACAGTAACGCAGTTTAAATTCGGCTCGGGCGGGAGAGGCGCGCGGGGCGGCGCTCGCGGGCGCGGCCGAGGCCGGGGGCGCTGCCCGCGGGTCCCGGCGGTGCCGGGGCCTCTCCGGGCCCTGTCCGTGACAGGGGTGTCCCGCCGCCCGGAGCGCCCCTCCCTGCCGCGGGGGAGGCGGTTAACGCGATCCCGGTTACCTGCCGTGATCCCGGTGTCCCGCCGCGACACCTGCCCCGCAGGCACCTGGGGCACGGCAGCCCTCTATCCCTCTCTCCCGCGGGATCCCCGCCCTCGCCCAGCCCCTTGTCTGGCGGGCTCCAGAAGGAATCCAGCCGGGAAATCGGTAGCTCATCTCTTAGTGTGACTGCCGCCGAAACGCAAAAATACCCCGAGCTCGCATCTATGGTACCGCAGAGTTTGAAAGGCGCGTAGTTGTTTTATTTACTTACTTGTAAAGTCGGCTTCTAAAATGTCCCAAGTGTGTCCCTGCTGGGGAAGTTCGACTGAGTTCGCAACTGCAGTCTTGCAGTCCTTAAGCAAGCGGGTTAAATCCTGCTGTGTTTGCACGCTGCTTGCTGGCAACACGCACTGCTGTGTTGTGATGGGAAGGTTCCGTGTGTATCTGACCACGTATCCTATGCTTTTGAGAACTGCCTTGCAGCATCCCGGAGATTAGAATTTAAATGTGGCTATTTTAATTTTAAGTCATAGATCTGAAACGGGATTATTGATGTTTGCACCTACTCTTTGTGTACCAGAAAGTTCTAAATTGCTGTTGGGGAAAGAGATTTCCACTGCTGTTGTGTGCTCCATCATGGAGCTGTCCTGGTGCCTGTTCCTATTTGCCTTGCCATAGCCTCAGTATCAGCTAGATGAAGTTGATGAGGATTATTTTTTGTGGTAGGTAATTTCGAGACAGATCAAGGACCCACCCACAGGAAGCTTGACGCTTCCCACTGAAGAATTGTTGTGGCTTAACAAAGTAATTGGGAGGAGGGAGAAGCTTAGCTTGGGGCGTTTAATTTACCTTGTTGTGCTAGTAGCTCTGTGAGGTGGCAGTCATCTGAAATTCTTTATGATTTGGGTCTGAAAGCGCTCGGTTCTTGGTGCACATACTTAACCTGTTCAGTTTCTTTGGCAATGAAGCTGAACAGTGGGTAGAAACATCTTCCTCCACTGACACCACACATGTACACAGTAAAAAGTAATGTATCAATGTGGATTGGCTGCTATAACTTGCTTTTAAGGTTGAATAGAACAAATTAGATGGTTCTATCTATTTTTTTCAGCATATCTTACCCAAAATTTACGTTTGTGGGTATTACTTAACAGGTGTTTTGCAAATGCTTAAAGGAAATGGAATTCCTACTCAAATTTGATAGTACTAATTTAAAGCATGGACAATATTTTTCACCTTGAAAAGCTTTTAGGTGGCTTGTAAAATAGTCTTTCCTCTACCTTTAAGAATTTGCTTCTTTTCCAGATATGGAATGGGTTGCACAGCATCCTTTAGAGAGCTTCTTCAGCTATCATACTAATGTAAAAAATAACTTTAACTCGTATCAAGTCTAAAACGTTTTCAAGCAGCATAAGGGGAAACTGGGTCTGGGAAATTTTAGCCAAAGATAATAGTGAAATTACAGTCTAAAAAGTTGGTGCAGTCACCATCTAACATCCCCACAGACAATAATGGTGGGATGACCCTGAAGCTTGTTTTGTGACTACTTCTTAGTGCAGGCACAATTCACACCTCACTGTACTGTTCAGATTCTGCAATACAGCTGGTGCTGGTGAGTGACAGTTCAGCAGTGGAAGGAAGTACAACTGCTGAGCTTGAAATCTAAGTACATTGATGGTAGGCCTGGCTTTAATGCACTAAGTGTAGCATAAAAACCCCTACAGGAATACAGTATGAAGCAGTAAATCCCTACAGTTACACTGACAGTTCAGCTTGGGCCATAACAAATGGATGGGCTGACTTGTCTTATCTTGGTTCTGTGTTTTTCTGCTTTTGCTGTCAGATGAAACTGGCGTAGAAGCATAAAGATAACAGAAACTTATCATATGTTTTGGCTATTTGTTCAAACTCCAGTTGTTGTGGAACCACTGAAGTTGTGGCTCTGACTAATACTGCTTAAAATATTAATATTTACAGTCCATTAAAGTTTTGAAAGCTATTTTCCCCAACTAAAAAGAAAAAAGTGTATTTATTGTGACTTACTTTCTCCATTATGTTGTTACCCTGATGCAACTGCCTTGCACTGACACGGAACTCTTTTACTGGTTACCTCTAGTTGCTTCCAAAGCAGCCAAACCTAAAGAAGCACGATACAATCCTTCAGTGTCACTGTTCTTTGCAGTAATAGACTTCTCTGGGAAGCTAAACAGTCCTTGGCACAAACTGTTCTTTATTGGTCCTACACTTGTTACTGTCACACTTTGGGACCAACAGGCATCTTCCAGGCAAGGTAAAGACAGGGAAAGTAGTATAAGAAAGCACCTAAATGTGCAAATACATGATAATTGACACTGGAGCCTGCAGATGTCACCACAATTAGACCTTAATGCAGCAGAGGATCTGCACCTTTATTCTTTGTTCTGTTTGAAGGAAAAAGGAAGTCACGTTTTGTAGTATAAGGCAGCAAAGGGATAAAGGGAACGAGTTCATTATGAATGAGCTCAAAAATCTTTCTAATGTTGTTACAGTGGGGGGAAAACCCCACAAATATGAAGTCTCTGGTCTATATGCCTATTCAGTAATTTGCTGTTTAAAGGTTGGAGCATGGAAATGTTGTTTTACCATGCCTTCTGTGAAGCTTTCCAGTACTTGAATGTTTATCCCTAACTGCAAGTTCTGGTTTTCAAAGACCAGAATACCTGCCTCTACCTGAGAAACAGGTAGTTACAGTTTACCACTTGTCAGTATAAATGCTGACAAAAGCAAAGTTTAGGAAAAATGAAAATGTTGTGATACTATGGTCATTTCCGGTGGCTAAAAAAGTGCTCTAAGCTTGCCTAAAAATGTGAAATATGCTGAAAGGAGAAGCCAAAAATCCTTCCTTTGTAGGACCCTCCCAAATGTCTGGAATTTCTTAGCTTTCCTGAGCGTGAGAAAGAGATTTTTCAATCATACATTCATCTTTGACATGAAAACACTGAATGCTTTTTAAACTGTCTCAGATTTCTGTCTCGAGTTTCCCAAAGTTTGTGATTTCTAACCTCTAATACCACCCATAAAAATGAGACAAATAGTTTGTTGCAGTATGCTAAAAAAAAAAGATTTTTCTATATATGTGCTTTCGAAAAAGTAACCTAAATGGAGGGTCTGGAAAATGGCATATAATGAAGTATAGATGTATAATTTGCATTTATTTGTCTCGCAATAGATAACATAAATTCATAGCAAAGGCATTTAAGCAATTGTTACAGACATGCTCTTGTCTTAGACTGAGCTGATAAGGAAATGTAAAAAAGCTATATGAAGTATTCATTCAGTCTTGGCAGGTTTCACTATGAAAATTATATTCCCTTTGAGAAATGCAATAGAAACTGGAAAGCTTTATTAGAAATAAAATAAGCAGTTGTCTAATCATTATAGCACATCATAACTATACTTTCTAGAATCAATAATTTATTTTCCACAATCTTGATTAATTTAGAAAAATTAGGTGGGTTTTTAATAACTCTAGTTTTCTCATTAGAAATGTCTGGTTTTGAAGTAGAAAGGAAAAGTGATAAGAAAGAAAGCATGCCTTAGTACAACAGAGCATATTGCTTCTAGAGCAGTTCCAGAGCTGGCAGCCACTGGGAATGCTGCTCTGGCAGTGTCACGTGAAACAGTGAACAAACAGGTGAATAAAGGGATGCCCAGCACTGTATGGCTGTGCCCAGCCAAGGAATGAAATTTGTACAACTGCTTTGAAACATCTTACTGCTGATCTTATGATAGTCAAAGGCCTGTACCATCAAGGATTGAAAACAGGAGTGTCAGCTCCTGCTTAATATGCTGGCAGAAATGAAATGGACAGTTTTCAGGGTGGTTTCCTACACTGAATCATTTCCAAGCCATAATTATTTGGATATTTATTTCTGTTAAACACAGACAGAAGCTATATTTACCATATACAAACTATTACTTCAGCTCCACTGTTTTTTGAAGCTTAAGTGGATTTAAGATTTTGTCTATATTTAGCTAGTAACAATTCCATAAGAAAAAACTTCTGTGTTAAGAGAACAGTCAGGTTACAAAATGCAGTTTTTAAAAGTCAGGAAGAGACTGTAGTGGTTTTGGCTTTGACAAAAAGCACTGAAGCACACGGGCTGTTGAAATACTGGTGAGAGATAAATACCCACTGGCATACTTGGATGCCTCAGAATTAATGGAGTCAACCTGACAAAACATCTGTGAGGTCAAAGAGAACTATTATCCCCACTTCACCAATAGGGAATTGAGTGGGAGAGTTTATACATAGCTAAGGCACATTTAATTCTGTCATTTAGTTTTGAAACATCACTAGATGATTTTGATTTAGGGACAGTGACCCATCCCCCTAAAGAACAGCTGACAAAATCTTAAACAGAACCACTAGTCTTTGTGGTTGCTGCCGAAGGGGATGATCCTGCTCTCTGTCCTGTCCCAGGCCCTGTGCTCCTGGTGCTTTTCCTGTGTTGGATCTCATAGTTGTGCCACCAGATTCACATGCTGAGCTGGCAGCTGCTGCATGCCATTGCAAGATGTGATCCAAGTGGAAGGAGGGAAATGCACTGAGAGTGATGGGCAGGGCACAGCGAGATGGACTGTTCTGTGACACCCTGCACATGGCAGGTATACTACTGCAAACCTCACTCTGAAAACTTTGACTCCTATAAGCAGCTATTACCCTTCCTGCAAGCCAGAGATATTGTCTGGCAGCAATCTGGAATGTTTAGAGCAGGGCACCTGCTTTGGCAGAGGTACAGGAATGCAAACAGATTGGTACTGCTTCTTACATCCAGCTCCCTGGTGGGTGGTGAGATAAGATACTGTGTGGGACCAGAAACATCTAACAGATTATGCATCTCATGCAAAATGCATCCATCTGACAGATTGTGCATTAGACACACACACAAAAAAAAAATAAAAAGGACTAACAACATTAAATGGAATTCCTGTCAGCATATGAGGCAGTCTTCCTTGTCAATTCAGACCTGGTAAAATCTGAGTCAGCTGAAATACTGTGACCAGTTCTGAGCGCTTAAAAATGCAGCTTGTTTGGAAAGGCTCCAGAGGCAAGAGATAAAATAATCAGAGGCCCAGCAAACATAGTCTGTTATGCTGGAACATCTATAGAGAGGCATAGCAAATTTCAAATATGTAAGAAGTACCTATAAAAAGGAAGGGAGAAACTGTTCTCCAGTGCAATGACATGAGGGCTGGATTTAAGTCAAGGAAAAAGAGACATCAGGGTTAAACTACATATGCCAATTTTGTAATTGTAAGAACAGCAAAGTACTACAACAGATCACTGAAGGAAGATCCAGAGTTTCTGTATTTCAAAGGTTTTAAGAGTATATGGAACAAACAACAGCCTGTAAAAGCCAATGTATTTGGTTTAATAACCCCCATATAATTTGTTGAGTCTGCTGAATCTGATTTCTAGACTTCTGTATTCATTTTCTTCTATGGCTTACAACACTAATAATCAGTTCCTACAAAGTGAGAATTGTATCTCTGGCATTCTCTCTCAATTCAGGCTCTTGACAAACTATTGTTTTCCTCCCATTTAAATTTCATCAAGTGTCAAACTTTCCAGTCCATCTAAATCACTAAAGTATTATTTCTAAGACTTGCTAAATCAAAGCTAAGTCCTCTCTGTTCCTTTCTGCTATGGGTACCTGTCAACCTCAGCATGTGGAAATAGCTGCTCTGAGAAAACTCTTCTGTTCCACGGCCTAACCCCATCACCCTCAAGGGTTCCCCCCACCAGCATCCTGGTCCCCTCTCTCTCCCTGTCAGGGTTTCATTCTTCTGCAGGGTTCTATAGATCTCTCTGGACTCTTGGCTCCATCAGACCAGTTCCTGCCTCTGCCTTTACTTTTACTCCTTGTTATGTGAATTTCTGTACTGAAAACATGGTATCTGCCATTTTTGGTGTCTCTGTCCCCTTTAAAATTTAAAGTTACTCTTTCTATACAGCTTTCTGAAGTTTTCTCATCATTTCCACACCCTCGTCTGCCTTAATAAAGTAAACCTTTGACACGTTTTTGCCTTTAGTGCTTAAGCGTGTAATCAGACAGTCCTATACACACAAAGACCATACACAAAGACATGCCAATTTTATCCAGTGTGCCGTCTGTGTCGCGCTGCCCTCTCACCCTCAAGCGAAAGAGGAGACCCAAAGCTGTAGTGGAAAACATAAAAAACCAACCAACAAAAACGTTCCTCGATTTCCTGCGCGAGGAAGGCGGTAAAAGCCGACAAAAGAAGGAAAAAATCGAATGACCCCGACGTGATTCGAACACGCAGCCTTCTGATCTGGAGTCAGACGCGCTACCGTTGCGCCACGAGGTCTTGCTGGGCAGCCTTTGGCAGAGCCTTACAACTCGGGCGCCGCGGGCCGCCGGCAGCGCAGCCCCTCAGCCGGAGGGACAGGGCGGGGGGCGCCTTGGGCCGGCGGGGCCCGGGACCCTGCCCGGCCACGCCGCACCCTGCGCCGGCCCCCTGCTCCGGCGCTGTTCCGTTACCGCCTTCCCGCGCAAGCTCCTTGACTCTCCCCACCCACACCCCCGCTAGTGGTCCGCAGCAGCAAGGGCCTTCCGCTCCGGCTCCCTGGTGGTGCCGAGCTCGCCTCCCGCGCCGTTGCCGCCCTACGCGGGCTCGGGGGTCCATGCTCCCGCTGCCGGAGGTCGCCTTTGCTGTTCCTCCGCCCACAGCGCAGCATTTATCAATTCGTCAATTATGTTCCTGATCAGCGAACTCATAAAAGCAGTCCCGTGGATACTCGTAGCAGGCAGGTCCTCGTTAGTATAGTGGTGAGTATCCCCGCCTGTCACGCGGGAGACCGGGGTTCGATTCCCCGACGGGGAGGCCGTAGTACGTATTTTTCCTGCCGGCGGGGGCGCCTTTTGCCGCCGACCGGCGTTAACGGCTCACGCGGGGCGGGGCAAATAAAAAAAAAAACGCGCGCGAGCGCAGCTCTCCCCGTCGGGGAATCGAACCCCGGTCTCCCGCGTGACAGGCGGGGATACTCACCACTATACTAACGAGGAACCGCGAGCAACCTGTCACCCCCGCGGGGGCCCCTCCCGCCCCGCCCGGGGCGCGTGCGCGGGTGGGCGTGAGGGGTGGCGGGGGCACGGGGGCACGGGGGGACGGGGACAGGGGGACTCAGAGGGGGGACGGGCTCAGGCTCACGGCGACAGGGGCAGCTCTGCACACACGCGCCCCACTGCGGCCCCGCCGCGCAGCCGCGCGCGGAGCTGCCGGCACGGATCCCTGGAAATCGCCGCGGGAGGGAAGTGCCCGGCCGGAGGCGGGGGGAGGGGAGCAGCACCGGCGGCTCGGGTGTCTTTGCGTTTGTGGTTCTGCATCTCGTTCACGCAGAGTTTCTTTTTACGGGAACCTGAGAAGTGCTGGAGTCAGCAGTCCTTGAGGTTAAGGAACCGGAGCACCTGCTCCTTACCTACCCAAAAAAGGAACGAGGGAAATGGAAACCAGCTACTTTGAGATTTGAGAGTAAAAGGCAGAGGGACACGGGCTGACCATCTGGCTTGATGCTGACCCGGTCAGCAGAAACATGGTTGTAAGTTTGTATGACAGTGACATTAGACAAGGAACTATATTTAATTTGCTGACTTCTGAGATGAAGAATCAGCACCACACAATAAACAAGCAAATGGTGCTCTCTTTTGATGGCCCCACTACTGCTAGTATTTGCATAAATTAACCCCAGCTTAGCTTTTTCAGATAATCATAGCTAAAGAGCAAACATCTTCCCTTATGTAGACTTCTAAATATAAGTGACCTGTAAACAATGCGTTTCTGAGAATTGGCCTACTCATTTAAACATTTGAACGTGTTTCTCAGTGAATGCAATAGATTTAAATTTTGTCCTGGAAAGTGAAAAATAACAACCACAGTCTCATAACAATTTCAAGACTTCAGATGTAGTGTAATGAGCCATATTGTAGGGCTGTGATCTGGTGATAGGCTTTAAACCTCCCAGAGCAGGATCAAAACCAGTGTTTCCAGGCTGGTCTGCACTTGCTGTGCATGCTCAAATTTTATTCAAAAGATGTTAATTGTTTGCTTGAAGCTGGGAGACTTTCTTGTGGATCAAACATTGCCTGTTTGCATTTTATAGGACTACACATACTTAGTTTAGATCTTTTTGCCTGCAATTTTTCAGTTCCTTCTGCTCATTAACCCTTGTGGTCAGGGAGCTGAGCTTCAGACATCTTTACGTACATCAACCAAGAAGATGACTTATCCAAAAACACCTAAGAAGGGGAGCAAGAAGAGACATGGAGGTGTGAGTCAGCACAGGAAAAGGGCTGATTTGAAGTGGATGGACTATTGTGGGGCTGCAATGATTTGCAGTTACAGAGCAGATACATTCCTTGTTGATTTGTCACAGAGACATGCAAATACAAAGCACTAGGATCAATGCTCCGAGATCCGAGGAGGCTCCATCTTCTCCTCAGGATCTGCATGCAGCTATTTCATGTGTCCAGTTCTAACGATCTTGTTGCACAGTTTCCTCATCATTGCATCAGCTCTGTGTTTAGCTTGTCCCTAGTGGCTGCTAAACCATGACTGGTGAAAGTCACCTCTAAGACCCCATTGCAGCCATAGGCAGGAGCAGGGCTGCCATCTAGCACATCGTTGTGGCTGGATAATAGTTACCTCCCCTTCAGCTTCATTTTTGCTTAGCTGAAATCGTCTTGCAAAATGTCCAGATGAGTTTTGAATCTCATCATGGATGGGAAATTCCATGACCTCTTGGCCACAACAGGTTGTCCACCCTCACTGATAAGAGTTTCCACTTACTCCCTTCCTTGAATTTGCCATGTTGCTACTTGATCATTTTGCCATGCACCTCCAAGAGGTGTCTGGCTCCATCTTCTTTATTCCCTCCCAATGGGTAGCTGAAGACATAAATCAGATTATCCTGTCACCTCCTGTTCTTCAGGCTGAACAAACCAACCTTTCTCAGTGTCTCCCTGTTTGTCACATGCTGCAGCTCTCCATTTGTTTGGTGACCCTTCACTAGGCTCATTGTAGTTTGTCGGGATCTTTCTTCTTTCACCCTGCCCTGGGCTGTGCACAGTTCTCCATAGGCAGCCACAAGTGCCAGAAGGGATGGGGGCAGTCATCACTTCCCTTGGTCTTCCAGGTAGATTGTTACTGGTATTTCCCAGTGGGTCACTAATTTTCATTACTATAAGAACTCAAGGCTGCCCTTGCTGTGCACTGGGACCTTTTCTGTAAAGCTGCTGTTTACCCAGCCAGTCAGCTCCTGGCTGCTTGGCTTATTGTATCCAAGGTGCAGGACTTCACATTCACCTTAATTGAACTGGAAGGAATTCATACTGGCCCACATCCCCAGCCTTTCAGATCCTGCTAACTATTGGATTTTACCAATATTACTGAATGGGATGTGCCTTGTCTTGTCTGGTTCCTGCTGCTGAACCTGTGGAGTTTTCTCCCCAGAGACGCTGTTCAGTACCCGTGGTCAAGCTGGGCACGTGCAGACAAATCCAGGCATGTCCTGAGCTCCAGAGCTTATGGCTGGAGCTTGCTGCTGAGGGGGTCACTCCTCAGGCCTTCCTGAGCTGGAGAAACCTTTGAGGTGAGGTGAAGAAAGGAGCGGGTCCTGATGGAGAGTTTTTAATCCAGAGTTTTTATTCTGGGCCGCATGGCCTCTGAATCCCACAACTCCAACAGCACTCCCAACCATATGGTGTGCTCACCCTTTTACCTGGGGAGAGGGGCAGGGGAGGGAGCACAGGGAGCACCAACCAGGCACAGGGGGAGGGAGTCTCAGGTGAGAGGGACACCTGGGTGGGCCAAGGGCCCCCAGGGGGTGGAGAGCATCCTTTGAACCTGCCCATCACTCCATGCTCCTCTTGGAATTTCTGGGTTGATACACAGTGCCCAGCAGGGGTCAAGGGTGGGGAAAGGAGAGGTGATTGACGCCTGGGGAAGGACCTGGGTAACTGAGGCAAGCCGTGACAGCACACCGCAACAGCTAACGACAGCCCTGGCCTTGAGGGAATCAGCTGCTTCCCTCAATTCCATGTCATCCACCTGGGTCACCTACTGATGCCTACTTGCCTTGGCAAGTAACATACATTGTTGTTGGCATGTTGAGGTTCATCACTGATCAGTGATGGAGCCTCCTGCTGCAGAAATTAATTCTTTTAAATCAATGAAAAACCACAAATCCTAGAAGGAGAGGAAAACCTTTTACTGGGTGTGGTCTTTAGGATGCCACAATCCTGAACAGCTGCTGCAACTTGAAGATATTTGATTCTGATTAATCTTCATATTTATTTTGTATGCTCTTTTTCCTGCCCATTCACACATATCCAACACTCCCTCTGCTCTTTGTGTTTTATTTTCCTTTTAATTTTTGTCTGTACCCTCACTCTGTGAAGTTCACAGCACAAGATTTAAGGATCTTTTCAGTAAGAACGTGTGAGCTATCAAATGGCATCTTAATTCACAGGGCTTCTTTCTGTATAGTTTTGGCCTTATACAGTTTCTGTCCAGTGTAATGGGTTTGTAGTGAGATCTGTATGGCTCAACGATCTCTTTCTGTACTAATGTATTTTGTTTTAGCTAAAATGAAGTTTAAGAAGTTATTAGAAAAATCCATTTACATCTCTTAAGGGGAGGAGTGATCAGGCATCCTGCGTGAAATTAACAGCTGAAGAGCTGAAAAAATTCTGGGTAAAGAGGACAGTGACACTGTAAATCAGTGCTGGGGGATTAGCGGGAGCAGGGATTTAAGGGGCTTTCCCCTATTAGCCTAGCATAGGTTATCCAGTACTAAAAGCAGCCACACAGCTGGGCAGCTTCCCCTTTGTGTTGAGTCATGTGAACTGTCTAATAAATGGAGCCTTTTAAAAACTTGTTGGAGAAATCTCAGGCTTGAATATTTATGGCCTAAGAGTTTTGAAATTAAATAGACAAGAAATGTCCATGCTGAATTGCATTTTCTGTTTAGATAAAAAGTTGGACAGTTGGATCTGGCCATTTCTTTTCCTATAGCATAGTTTACATCCAGTGGATGCTTCCAATAAGAATGAACTCCTTCTCAGAGGGGATCTGCATTCTCATCACTTGTCCTCAGAAGGGATTGCCAGACAAATGTACTAAAGAAATACCACAAAAATTGAAAAATGAAAGCTGGGAAAAGTAGAGGCTGGCTGGTTTTAATGAATAATTTCAACTTTATAATAGCAAAAATTGAGACATGTCCTGCTTAGAAATAGAAAGATAAGTCTTGGTAATTAAAACAAAGATTTAAGTTTGTGTGCAGAATAAACCTCTCTTTGTTTATGAGATATATTGTTTCAGAGTAATCTCAGAAGAGGTTTTATGCAGCAAAGTCTTTAGACACATATCACACCTCAAAATCCAAATAGATTGTGTACTAATCTGAGTATTCCATTGTAATGTAGGTCTGGATACCACAGTATGTCTACCAAATGACTACAAGTATAATTGTAACTTTCTAGCTGTGATGAAAGACTGCAGTAGACTCAAAAATTTCACTATTGGTCTGACTTGCTTTGAAACATGGCATTTTTTAGAATCTTGAAACTGTCAATGATTAGCCTGAAAATGGACTCATCACATAATGCCTATGAAGGAAAATTCTAGGGACAAATGTGGAAAAATTAAATACTCTAAGATACAGTTATAATATGACAATCAAGACTGACTCTCACATCATATCCATTCTAGAAGTAAGCAACTGTCATTCAAATAAAAAAAAAGGAATAATGAATGTAATCATAGATAAGAATAAAGCTAAATTAAGTGTAGGGACAGGAAAAATATGGAATAGCCACACCCACAGAAAGTAATACAGGAAGAAGCATCACAGACTGAGGTTAGGTAATGCAACAAAAATGTCATGAGATAAAGGCTCAAGCAAAGAAATTAGATCTCCTGTGAAGAGCATGGGGAGAGTTTTAAATGTACTGGTTTTACAAAACTATAAATGAGTCTATATGCAATGAATTTAACTTGGAAATCATCGCAATTTCATGCACTCCAATAGAGACCTCATGGACAAGTGCAGGCCAAATTGCTACAGTGGGGAAATGACAATGAAACCAAACATGAGCATAGGGAGGAGTTGCTGTTAAAACCAAAACCTTGGTGCTTGCATAAGGTATGAAATAACAAATATACAGAAGGCCCTGCAGAAGACAGGATAAAAACCCAAACATTCTGCCACTTCAGAATGTACTAATGTTCCAAATCTTAAACAGTCCTTGCTGTTCTCTAACTTTGAAAGATTGCACTGCTGTAGTACTGAAAGATCAGAGGGCAAAGAAAAATCAGGGTGCAAAGGCAAGAATGAATGGAAATTGGTTTTTATCTAGTAGTTAACACAAGGTAAACTGAGCTGACCTTGAAAAATCTGTCAGAATGTGTAGTGAAAGTATAAAGGGAAATTTCTGTATGTTTTGCTGCTTTTGTAAAGTTTTTGAGAATTTCTAGCATGACAGAAAGGTATGCATCACTGAAAAATATATTGATGGACACACAAAACTCAGAGTTTAGAAAACACTGGAGCTGAGAGAGAAAGCAGGATTGTGAGCAGATACCGAAACATCACAGTGCATCATTGGGTACGTTTTGTCTGGGGAAACATTGAACACAAAGTAGAAAGCATAACAAATGACAGTTTGGAGTCTTCTACAAGGTATATGAGTTAATGGAGCTTATATAAAGAGTGTCATTTCTGTTAGCAATCTTGCTTGAGGAGTTCAACTAGAGAAGAGCTTTGGAATGTGATGAATATTTTGGGAAAAATAAAAGAGAAAAATGTTAAAAACTCCAAAGGTGCTAATAACAGTCTTAGCAAAAGGCAAAGTTGGCAACTTACTTACTTTAACAACCAAACTAGGTCAAAGCTGCCAGCACTCTAGCAATTTGTTGTAGTACATGCTTCACTGTGCATTCCTGGTCCTCCACTCTCCACCTTCATTGTATTCTGCATGGGGAACAGAAGAACAGCTCCCTTTCTAGACAAAACTCTGGCTTCATAGGGTGGTAGTAGTTTCATCCCTTCTCCTTTCTTAGGATACAAGAACCACATTGGCATGGAAACCACATTCTTCTTTTCCTTACTTAGAGGTATACTCCAATGATTGCAGTAATCCATAGGCACAGGAAAACCTTGAGAAATCCCAAGTGGTCCTCATAACTAGTAAAAACCAGTAAGGCATAATTCTCATTTCAGAAGTTGTTTTTTATCTTTACCACATATTGTACTATTACTCCTGACTTCTCCACTCAGAAGGTTTTTTGTCTTCTTTTTCACTATCCTTCCTCTCCCCAGCCGCTTTGTTTTTGTTTAACTGTATCTCCTTAGGAAAAAAAAAAACAAAAACTTATCTAATTCATGGAAGTGCAAAAGAGTGACCTGAAGGCTCAAAGAAACTGCTGGTCCTGTTCAGCCTGTCAGTGTTGGGATTGGCTTCTTTGGCTACTGACACAACTTTTGGTGGGTGAATGAGCAGCAGAAGGGAAGTGGATATGTTTTTAGATTTAGCAGATGGAAAAAGGAGGATGATATAAAATAAAATAAAATATGAAAAAGCCATTAGAGAAATTAATTGCCATTTACGAAGTTATCAATGGCAGAGAAAAAGAGTGCAGAAATCGATCACAGCGCACTTTAAATTTGAAACAGAGATGAATATTTAAAATCAGTTGAACAGCCAAAACAAAAAATGAGGAACTATTGAGAATTATGTGCTTAGAGCATAGCTACTTGAAATCTGATCTTAACTCTACTGTGTATTTGCAATATGTTGCCTGACAATCACCAAAATACTCTTAATTCTAGTAAAATAAAAGAAAAAGTGTTTAAAGAAAAGATATCAGATAAATTGCTAGGCAGAGTCACAGGACATTGTACAGCTTTGTCCCAGCTGCTGTGGGAGGGATGATGATCTGCAACCACTGGTTTGGAGATGCCCATTTTAAGAGATGAGAAAAAGGCTGAGGAATTGGTGCTGGGCAAAATATGGAGGGAGACATTGTCAAGGTGATAATAAACAATCAAAATAAGGGATTGTTAAAGTGCAGTGTTATGCAAAATAATGCATTTCCCAGGGAAAAAAATATAAGTATAGTTGTTAAAATAATGGTTTTAATTTGTGTTATTGATCTCCATTATATGTTATTTTGCATGTGAAGAATTTTGCTTCAAAAGGCACAAACACGATGCTTCTGAAGATGCTTCTGAAGATCAGTCTTTATTTCTTTTCAGTCTGCTATTTCGCAGGATAATGATCTTTCCCTAAGTGCTTAAGTGTTTTTTGGGTTTGATTTTTTTTTTTTTTTTTGAACTTAGCTTTTCAAGTTCTCAATCGCACGTGCTCCCTCTGGTGGAATTCTGCAGTGCTCTCCTTTACAGTCAGTAAAATTACTGACTCACACTTATTTTGATAGATGATACATGCGGTAACTGTTTTATATAATTGTTACATTAAAAATAGGGAAAAAAGGAGAATAATATCTCATAAATATAATTCAGCTTACTCAAAATGAGCGCATAGAATGAAATGTTAGCAATCTGGGTCAAAACGGCAGGAGAAAACATCTTTAATTTCCTCTCCCTCACATTCTCTTAACTGAAATCATGGCTAGTATTTTGCTAATATGTGTTTGGAAAGGAAAGGAGTTACAAAAAATGCCATAAATATGGGACTGGCCTGTTTCACTTGGCAGCAAAAATCAGTCAGTCTCTTACAGAAAGTGCTCATAGGAGAATTTCCGTTTTGAAATTAATCACTTGGCAGTGGTTGCCCTTTGCATCTTGAGAGCTCTCACCAGAGCTGAACCAGTCCACGGTCCATTTGTCCATTTGTTATTAATAATGAATATAGAAAAGAGAAAGGAAAGGATAAAGAGGAGCAGGAAATGGGGAAAGTGTTAAGACTCTTTCCCCTGTTTATGCATGTGGCAAGGACTTGCAAAAAAGTGAAACTAAGCCTTTCACCTAGAATTGGGCAACTATGCGGTTGCCCTTTCTCAGTGTAGCAAGACTGACTGAGAGGAAAAAAATGCTTAAACTTGCATCATCACTCCATCCCAGTCCCCAGTCTCTGCAGTGTAAGTCCTCATTACTGGACATGGTAGGTTTCCCAAATGAATGTATGTTCCTGCCTCTTCTTTAATAGGGTTCAAGAACTCTTGCCTGAAGCCAGACAAAGGGAGTACTTTTTGTCAATTTGACTCTGCTGTATAAACATTCTCATGTTGACATACTGATATACTTTTAATTATGGTACTTTAGAAATTTTGAAAAAAAGAAGACATGAAAAAGTAATTTTTCTCTGTAGATTAACTGTTCTTATTGGAAGAAATTAAGTAGGCTTCTCTGTTCACATGGATGAAAGGGCCATTTCTTTTCTGACATAGTTTAAGAAAGGTAAAAAGGGAAATGCTAAAGATATTTTTAGAACCATTGTTCTCTAAGTGGAGTGAAGACTGAGCTATTTGAAAGGGCTTCAGTGCTAAATACCAATACTATTTTACACTTTTGACAAAATTCTGTTGAAGATATCTAATTTTTTCCTCAGTCTGACATGGGAAAAATTCTGACCCTACATACTTCTTTGATTAAATAAAAGAATTTAAACAAACTTGTGAGATAACTTTTTAAAAATGAACTTATTGTTCCAGTGAGTCTGAAACTTCAGCTTTTTGAATTATTTCAGACACATTAGTTCAGATTTTCACAAGAGCTCCACAACCAACAGTATTATGAGTAAGAACTGTAAGAGCTGTGACTAGCGTACACAATGCTGCACACCTCAAAGTTCTTGGAACATTTCTTTAACCTGTAAGACACACAACATCAGATAAATAATATATTACACGTCAACATGTTAGTAAAATATTAGATATGGACTTTAGTAATGTTAAATCTTGTTTCTTCTTATGCCGAAGCCCTATATTGTTTAGCAAATTCCTTACCTGACATTTCCACAGTGAATGTTTGTTTTACATCTAGAAACCTCACTAGTTTTGCACAATGCCTTTTTATTTTTAAAATCAATGGAACCAGTCATAAGCTACCAATTTTGAAATAAATCTAGTTTCTGCATCGAGAGTATATAAGACATTTCAGCTGTGTTTAAAAGGCAAAAGTTATTGCAACTGTGCATTAAGAATTGAAAGTCATTCATAACATTCATAACATATGATTAAAAGCTGAGTTTGACTATTTTCAGCTAGGCACTGTCAAGAGCACTATGTGTTAATCAGAGAACCTGATAGATAGTACACTCCTAGGTTAGGTGAATGCCAAAGAGACCTGTACAGTACAAAAAAGAAGAAGAATGAAAATAATATCTAGGGACTAGAAGCTGTGTCTAAATTGCTTAGATACACAAAAGTATAAAATTGCAGGCAAAAAGAGCTAAAATAGGTAAAATTGTCAGCAACCATTTGTGAAGCAACTCTGCCTCCTATAGAGACTTAAAAATGTAAACTCATAATACTTTAAAATTTACTTATAAGGAATAATTATATTAGTATTTTTAATAGTAGTTAATTTCTAGTAATAAATAAACCCCCTCCCCATCAAATAAATAAGGATTAATATATTCAGAATGTATATTTTCCTGAAGGCATTTTTTGAAACAAAGGAGGGAAAACAAACACTTCATATAGGGGCTCAATTCCACTAAAATGCTGAATGCAAGCTTCTTGCATTCTGTTCTGTATTGATCTGGGTTATAATAAGGATAATTTCAGGATAAGTGACAAACATAAAGGCAAGAACAAAGGTATTTAACTCTTAGGGGTGTGTCAATCCCTAAACCTGAAATCACTTCTACATCATCCATCAACTGGTACAACCCCATAGAATATTTAAAAGTTTTAGAGATGCAGCTTTGTGAGATTATTTAGATCAGTCTGAAAATCTGACCAAAAGCTGTACATTCAGGGCAGAAGTTGTAACAGAAGATAGATCAATGGATTCATTGAGCAATCTTGTGGTCATCACTCTCATTCAGAAAAAAATCTTTGCATGCACAGGAGAGAGTTCCTGAAGTTTGACTGTCTCATTGAATAACATTGTATTTTCTTTGGATGAGAGGTTAAAATACAAAATGTAGGGTTTGGGGAGTTCTTATTAAATTAATTATGAACATTTTATACAGCTTTCATTCTTATCATATACCACCTCTTGTAACTGCAGTGTAGCAATCTGTTTCCCCTACATTCGCAAGTGAAAGAACAACTCAAAAATGGGCACTACCAGGCCCGTAATATTTCTGTTCTCTTAACAAGAGACATGCTTGGGTGTAAAGCTTAAATCTAGACCCGAGTTTCCTTACAATTTAGGGAGGGTCAGGAGAGCATTGCAGTTCTGCAGACCGGATGCAGAACTTCGGCTGAGATACTTGGGAGAAGGATGTTGTGGATAGATACGTATCTCAGAGTCTCATGCCTTTGTGTTTCAGGATGCATTCTGAATTTGGGTGTTGCCTTGTGCTAGTTCCATATTTAAACTTCCTCTGTGGTAAAACAATTACTTTGAGATTTTGGTGAGCGAAATAAAAAGGATTCATGAGTTTTGAAAAGACAGGGTAGTGAAAGTTATAAAGAGGAAAAATATACACAGAACACATGTGAAGAGGATATGAAATTTGGAAGGCTGAAACTCTGGTTTCTCCAGCCCATAAACCGTATTTCCTTCATGTGTTCAAATAATGCAGGCAAGAAATGATTGTTGTGCAGTGTACTCTCTGCCTTTGACAGGTCACTTTCTGAAAGGGAAAACAGCATGAAGTTATGCACGGAGAATGGCAGTTTAATGGCTGGTCCTAAACGGATGGATACGGTACAAAAAAAGGCTGGGGGTGTGTGATGGTGTCAGGGCTGTCCAACAGCAGCGGGCGTGCCATGCACACTGTCAGGAAGTCAGAGACCTCAGCAGGTGCCTGTGCCTGCATTCATCATCCCTCTCTGCATGACAACGTGATGCCCACATTGTGACTGCTCCTGTGCTAGCTCCCAGCTGCAATCCTTAATGAGAGCACTGCGAGCACTCCCTCTCTGTGCAGGCACTTGCACTGGTTTTGCCTGGGGGAGAGTTAATTTTCTTCATAGTAGCTCCTGTGGGGCTGTGGTTTGGATTTGTGCTGGAAACAGTGTTGATAACACAGGGATGTGTTTGTTACTGCTGAGCAGAGCTTGCACAGAGCCAAGGCCTTTTCTGATTCTCACCCCACCAGAGAGGAGGCCAGGGGTGCACAAGGAGCCAGGAGGGGACACAGCTGGACAGCTGACCCCACTGACCAAAGGGGTATTCCAGACCACATGGCATCACGCTCACATAAACACCTGGGGGAAGAAGGAGGAAGTGAGGCACTTTTGGGGTGATGGTGTTTGTCATCTCAAGGAAGCCTTGCACGTGATGGAGCCCTGCTCTCCTGGAGATGGCTGAAACCCTGCCTGCCCACAGGAAACAGTGAATGAATTCCTCGTTTGGCTTTGCCTGTGTGTGTGGCTTTTGCTTTATCTGTTAAAATGTCCCTGTTTATCTCAACCCCTGAGTTTTCTCACTTTTCCTATTCTCTTCCCCCCACCACTGTGAGGGATTGAGTGAACAGCAGCGTGGTGCTTTGCTGCTGGCTGTGGTTAAACCACAACACTGCAGAGTGACAGAGGCAGCATTTCAGTGTGAGGCTGGCAGT